>NC_089582.1:145795713-145969837 GCF_019320115.1 Miscanthus floridulus | reverse complement strand
TTTTTCCGAAACAAGTCACTAATGGAGTAATGGACAGCACCACATATTACAAATGTGATATGCATATTTTCTTTCCGTTTTATCGACCTTTTTACCTGTTATAGTACTAACATATGATACGAAATTACCAAGTCATCAAATTTGCAAAAGCACAGTGTATCGAAGTCTTTTCAGTTGGCACTCATCGAGTTTATTCTCCATGTAAACAGGGGAGATAGCAATCACAACCGCCGCTAAGCATGAGGAGGCATATCCCTTTCCCCATGATTCTTTTTGTGGACTTAGATATTGCACCAGATCGACAAGCCAACCTGATGATTCATTCTTTCAACTTGCTCCTAACAGTTAGTTGCAACCGTTATCTGTAAATGCTGCATGGGAACTCGTCTTGACAGAGTTAATTAGATTTTGTATAGGTTTGCATTAGCCTTCTAGTTACAGAGTTAACTCTAGCATGGAATCGGTTTGGACAAATGCTGTTTTGCTCCCCTGGTTACATCCCGCTTCAGTGACGTTATAGAAGCTAACAATCCACCAATACTGGTAGATGTATATCAATCTGTTAGATTATGATCGATTATTCGCGGCATTGCGCGTGTTCTTTTGGTAAAGAGCGGCCCTTGTTTAGTTGTCGCTTACAAAATTCTGTAATTCCATTTGTGGCTGGAAGAGTTGTTCTGTAGGTAGAAGATGCTGAATCGCGGTTGGTGGCTGGCCGCTGGCAGGGGGTTGATATAGAGCCAGCTTGGTTTGGTGTGGCTTGTTAAGATAACGATAATGCGCTGGCGTAGCTTCTTATCTTAACGAGCTGGAACTCTGGCTTGGCCCAGGATTGGTCGGTTTGGTCTGAGCAAGCTTGGCTTGGCTAGTTATTATTATCTTATAGTTATCTTAACGAGCTGGAACTCTGGCTCAGCTCAGGTTTGGCTCATTTACTAGCTTGAGCTGGCTTGTTTTTTTTTTGTTTTTTGTTTTTGAGAAACGCTTATTTAGATTGCAGTTGGATCTGTGCGGTGACCAAATTATGATTTAGAAAAGGAGAATGGAACTGGTAGCGCTGAGACGGCCGATCCGGGCGCTAGCGTCCGGTCTAAAGATGGCAACGGGTAAAGAAAATCCGCGTACCCGCGGGTACCCGACCCGGTGGGTGCGGATACGGGCATGAACATGTGCCCGCGGGCACGGGCGCGGGCATAGAGCTGTGCCCAGCGGGTAAAGGTAAATGGGTAAAAAAAGAGCATGCCCGCATCCGCAAACCCGCGAAACCCGCACTGACATGTGGGGCCACCGCGTAAGACTATATAACCTTCAGATTCTAGGGTTTCAGTTCACTCATCCGTCGTCCCAAATTCCCAATCCCATCCCAAGTCGCGCCTCCGGAGTCTGGCCTCCCCAGTCCCCATCGGCGTCGCGCCTCCCCAAGCCCCAGCGGCAGGCGGCCGGCATCGCACCTCCGGGCTCCGGCCTCCCCAGCGCCGCCGCTCCTCCACTCTGGCCTCCCTCCGACGATCAGATCCCCAGCCGGCCAGTCCCCAGTTCCCTGTCGTGGAGTGTCGCCCCGCCGCTTTAAAATCCCCCACCGCTGTGTGTCCCTGCAGAGATTGAGATTTGGGGGCAACAAGCTGCAGCAGCATCTCCATCGCTCGCCCACCTCCGCTCCGCCTGCCGAGGAGGAGGAGGAGCGCCGACCGGCCGGACCGCCAGATCCACAGCCGGTAAGAGTAAGACGACCGCCTGCACTCTCATCTCCTCCTCGCTGGTTGCTTCCCAATCCACCACCGGTGTCCTACTCCCGTCCGTGTGCTTCCGTCCGGAACTGTCTGCCCCCGTCGCTGCCTAGATCTGTTGCTAGATTCTTGCGTGCTGCAGCTTCGATCCGTGGAGCTCAGCTGGTTGCGGAACTGTCAGGAACCAAATCCCCCGTTCCCCGTGTATACTAGGAGTAGTAGTAGTTTCTTTTCTCCATGGATGGATTCGATTTAGTACTGTACTAGATGCAGAACGTAGCATTAGCAGTAATTAAATATTATCCTTACCACTCAAAATCCTCCAATACAATCATTGTAAGGAAGACTATGGAACAGCTCGCCAATTTGGTTCCCGTAGAGCTCCTTGATAAGACGAACCTTGAACATGAAATAGAAATTAAAAATCTACTGTCAAAGACTGTATGGCTTATCTGTCTCTAAGCTTCCACACTTGACCCGAAGCTAACAATCTTTACAGCTATAAATGTAATTGCCGCAATACTATTGATTGGGCCAAATTGGTAGAAGCTAGAAGGCAAAATGTCAGGACGCATATTCTCATATCAATTCTTTGTAATACTCAGGGTTTTATTTCAGATTACTGGAGCAGAAAAAAAAGTAAACTAGTAGCACAGATTGGTCAGTTTCTAAGCAAAGTTTTAAGAGACGTCATAAAGTTACTAAATGCACATAATTGCAAAACGAAACAGCAAAAAACGAAAAAAGTCTAATATACATAAAATGCTCCCAACTATGGAGAAAAGAGATATCATATTGTAACTCCTTTTCTGAAAATGATAACTGCAATGTGCACAGCTCCTGCCATGCGCTGCTCTGGCCGACTGAGAGTTTGCCAGCAAGACATTAGACTGGAGGGGTTCACCTTAGGCAAAGACAAATGAACAAGAAGTGCTAGAAACTAGAGTTGTTTCGAGCATTTTAGATTGGGATGAATACACCTAACTAGAGATCTTTGCAAACAAAAAGTTTAACTGATCATCTGTGATGACATCTTTGATGGTATTGGATTCGTGATTATAAGCCTTTTCGCTTGTTTACAAAACTAACTTCTGAAAATAACAATATGAAACATCATGGCTTTGTTTGGCTAGAATGGCGGACCCCTGGTAGCTCCCAAGTGCAAACCTCCCATGCAACTGCTGCAGTTTGGTACTGAGGAGGACAAAGCCGTGGATGTTGTGAACGTATCAGAGGGGGAGGAGGACTCGGATGATGGTGGGCGGCCTTCAAAGAGAACTCTGGCTACTGTGTTGTCCATATTTTAAAATCCTTGCTGCAATAAGAAGACTACAAGCTTTGTTAGAAGTAAGAATGAGCTTGATCGCTACTTGGAAGAGGAAACTCTTCCTCATGATGAGAATGATTATTTTGATATCCTTGGCTGGTGGAGGTTGGAGGGAGCTCGTTATCCTACTTTGAGGCTAATTGCTCGTGACATTTTGGCTATTCCAATCACCACAGTAGCTTCTGAATCGGCTTTCAGTACTAGTGGGAGGGTTTTAAGTGAGCATCGCAGTCGTCTTACTCCTAAAATGTTGGAAGCTTTGATGTGCAGCCAAAGTTGGCTTCGTCACAATCTCAAAGGTATAAAAATGTGCATTTACAATGAATTCTTTTCATTAATACATGGACTGTATACTGCGGCTACTAATGTTTGAACTTGAATGTAGATGAGGGTGATGGAAGGTTTCAATAGCTTTTGGTCATGCCTTGAAGACAATGAAGAAGATCTGAAAGATGAATCTTGCATCACTAGAGGCGGATTCCGACTAATTACTTGTTCATGTCTTGTTTATTTGCATCACTTGGAAGACTTTGCAGTTGAACAATGCCTACTTGTATGGTAGGGCCAGTACTGTATTGTTGAATGTGTGGACCGTTGTGAACTATTGAAACTGTGTTGCATGATTTATGATTGTGATGAATTGAGATTATGAACGTGTGATGAATAATTGAACGTTGTGATATATTTAAACTTTTGTCATTCTGTGTTAGATTGTCATGTTAAGTGTCATCTATTTAGACTTCTAGCGGGTATGCGGGCATGTCCGCGGGCAAAACATGCCCGCGGATAGCGGGGCGCGGGCGCATAGTGCTGCCCGTGGCGGGTGGCGGGCGCGGGCGCGGGCACAGATATATTGTCCGCGGGTGCGGGTTTGTGATTTTTATACCCGCGCGGATTTTATCCGTTGCCATTTTAGTCCGGTCCCTCGCGCTAGCTGTGCCTGCCAAGTGTGCTCGCCCGCACGCCTGAGCTTGCTTTACGTGGGGGTCCATGCCGCTCCTTTTCTTGCGCATGCGTGTGCCCACACGGGACCATGTCTCGATCTACGCTCGCTCTCGTTTCCTGCACTTTTGCTCGCGCCTCTGCTCCCACAAGCATTCATGGTGAGGGTCAGTAGTTGCAAGCAGGTGGGGTCCAACTACAACATTAAACATCAGATCTACTTTTGTAATATTTAGATAAAATATTTACAGCATACGTCTAAAATAGATGAAATATTTGGGACACATAGTTAAAACACTATTGCAACATATGCATTATCTCGATCTATTTTAAAATATCCAGATGCAAAGCAACATAAAAAAAGAAGACAGCTGAAACACTTGAGACATGCGTCTAAAACACTTGCAACATACGTGTACAAAAAATAGATGAAACATTGGGGATAGACGCTTGCAACATACCTGTACAACTATTGCAATATATGCAACATCTTGATCTACTTTTACAACATCCGCATGAAATAATTAAAACATACATATGAAACATGAAACACCTAGAAAATGTCTGAAAAATCTCCAGAAACATAGCATCACACCGTGCGGCCATGACCTACCTAGTGATGAACTGCGGTAGATCGGCGAGGAGGATAGGGAGTGGATGGAGGCCACCCTGGCGGAGGCGCTGGAGTGGCAACGGCGAGGCCCAGCAAAGCAGGGGGCCAAGAAGGGCCGCCGCCCAGAGGGGCCTTGCGAGGAGCGCCGTCTCCAGGCCACCCCGACGCCGTGGCACTACTAGAAATATCCACTTCTATAACGAAAATCTTAATGACGAATCCAAAACTGTTATAAAATATCGCTTTTTATGACGAATATTTATGTTTCGTCATAGATCATTGGCGACGATCCTCCAACCCTCCCTATTTATGACGAAATCAAGCATCGTCACGCGAAAACGTCATAGAATAGTACGGGGTTTGTCACCAAAAACCCTCGCGCTGTTCCTGCTCATCTGTGATGATCCTCTTTAGAATTATGATGACCAGGGCTTCATCATTGAACTAATTAGACATCTGTGACAAAGTTTTTTATCTGTAATGAAGTGACATCTGACCCAACCGCAACACGACACGTGTGCCAATAGAAAACTGACATGTGGAACAACATGGACTCGACACGTGGTCCAATAAGAACCTAAAACGTGCAAGAACCAGAGATGGCCACATTGTGCTGTAAGAAGGTGACACGTACCCGAACCATCTCCGATAAATCCGGCTATAACATGTACACGTGGAAAGCATCTCCAACGGAAGCACCCGCCAGCGTGGTTGTCCCTGCTACGCATGCCAAAGCAGTTCTATGACAATATGTTTTTTTGTCATAGATCTACACTTCTATGATAAATTTCTAGACTCGTCATAAAAGTTCAAGTATGACGCGACTTCTATAACAAATCATTTTTCGTCATAAATTCATCAGGCTCCTTCAATGACGAAAGTTGATAGTCATAGAAGTGGATATTCCTAATAGCATGTGCTGCTCTTGCACCCCACGCCACCGCCGCATGAGAGCCGGCCGACCAGGGGTGCGACAGGGTAGGGGGCAGACACGGTAGTGTGTTGTGGGTGGGGGAGGAGATGAGGCGCGCGACGCGCCACAGGATGGAGCACGGCCTAGGAATGGGGAGCCAAGCGTCGGTGGGCGGATGCACGCATCGTGGGAGGGAGCGAGCGGCGGGGAAAGGCGGCAGCAGCGAGGCGGAGTACGGGCGCGGCGGCAAGAGAATGGGTGCGGTCACGGCGACGATTCGAGAGGGAAGTGAGCAGAGATTATTTTTAACAACGCGAGCGATCGTGCGATCGATAGTGTTGAGCCGTTTTGGTAGGCGAGGCCCACCAACATAGGCGTCCGGACGATCGGACGTCTTACCCACAACATTACCGAAGGAGAAACATAGTAATTTAGTCTTCATGAGCAGGCCGCTCATGGCCATCTTGCCATGGGCCTCCTTGGAAGGGCCTCCACCTTGTACCTGGAATGTAAAGATACACAGGAAACAAAACACACCCGTAAAGATTGGCGAGTTCTTCCAGACCAGGCGAGCAGCATGAACCATCCGAGAGTAAATGCGCACCCGAGGTGTTCAAAGCCTTTAGCAATGGGAACAGAATACTTTTTGAGAAGGAAGGATTGAGGAAAGAAAAAAAGTAGTTGTTCCCCATCCAATGGTAGTGCTGAATCTATTTTTTTCAAGTTCCTCTGAAAACGCGCACAATAATCTCATTGGCCAAAGTCGATGGGACAAACGCGGAATAGCAATTAGCATTTTGTTTTTTCATTTAAGTTCGTGTTTGAATGTCCTTGCTTTTTGTTGGAAAAACCAACGCTGACGTCTCCTTTCTCTTTTGTTTTGAGAGCATAGCTGAAAAAGATAGGAAATTCCAATGATTCTTGGTTCATTAGAATGTCGATTCCTCAAAATCGCTCTTTGTGATGCTATGGAACCATGACAATTAGGATCTCAGGACGTAGCAACACCTATGATGCAAGGACCAAGTAAAGTGTTATGAAAAAGTCCAATTTTTCTCTCTCAACTATCACTGTCGTTTGATTTTTCTTCCTGATCTACAAAATTAGTTTTTTTTAACCCTTCTCAATTTTAAAAGCAGTTCGTTTTTGCACTACGAGTAGTTTTGATGACGGTTTTATTTCAGTTGTGAAAATTTTGTCCAAATATTTTGCTTGGGAAAAAATAACACGATGTTTTAACTTGAAAAATTATGAAACTAGTTTTAGATTTCCCCCCCTAAAATCATGCTGTCTTATGCCTAGCATGAAATCGTTTGAAATTTGATGGACACATTTTAGTTCTTGTTTGCTAGTAAAAGCTCTTGTTATCTATTATAATTAGTTGATGTTGAACCTTGATGGACACATTTCAGTGCTTATGTGTGACAAGATGCATGCAAACCACGCAGGCTAACACAGTTACTTTGAAAAGTTTATCCAGGGTAGAGAACCAATGGCCTATATATAATAATTGAACTAGGTGCTGAGGCTAGAAACAAGATGAATTATTATTGGTGGCTAGGTTGGTGGGTGAAGACACTGAAGAATGCAAGTCACTCGGTCAGTCCTTGCATCTACACCTTACCTATAAATAGCTACCTCCTCATCTCATGGTGCCTTGTGAACGATGAGAGATATGATAATTGCAGAAGAGCTAGCGAGGATGGAGAGAGGTGAGAGAATAACTACTGTCATTGGGTGGGTCGATGACTACATTCCTTAGGAGTAGGACGCAACGGGAATCAAGCGACAACGAGGTACTAGAGCAAAGGTGTGGCTCAACATGAACTCCGATCTCTGTTTGTCTGACAATGGCCATACTCATGGCTGTCAGTGGCAGGAGGTGAAGTTTACAAACATGGGTGGTGTCTGTGATGCTCGATCACGAGCTAAGGTGCACCGAGGTTCACTGCGATGCTCGATTGTATGACCACCTGAGGGTGCATCCTAGCTCGATCAACTCAATCAACTGGGTGGATGGAAGCAAGCAGCATAATGCAATTGTGTTTGTACGGGAGACATCAATAGTCACTATTCAATCAGGAGAAGTCAGGCGGGTGGGGCTTTGTCATCAGGGATGATACAGGCCAGCAGTGGCCAAGCCAGGATAATTGGTCGCTGGGGTCGGTACTGAGTACTAACTCGTAGGTTGAGAGAATATAATATCATATATAACATTAAATTAAATTAATATATAATAACGGTATATTGTGACAAAATAAACTTTTACAAATCGCAACACTAGTCATTTTTATCAATACCTATTCGGTAGATCCTTTTTTTCTGTGCCAGAAACCAGATTTGAACCGGTGACACGAGGATTTTCAGTCCTCTACTCTACCAACTGAGCTATCCTGACCATTTATTGTGCATCATCCTAGTAGAGTACGTACTTGTATCTATGTCAATTAAAGGGACTAAAAAAGAAAAAAGTCTTCTAAAATTGGACTTAGTAAATGTCAGGATAATGATATGGATTGTGAATGACTTACTTAATAATAGGGATTACTTGCCTATACTATAATATGTTCATTTGTATGAATGGGATAAGATCCAAAGAAGTAAGTTCGGATCCGTTTGTGAAAGAGTAGAATAAGAAAGATAGTGAATCTTGTTTGAACCGTGTAACGCCCTGCGTCCAAAATTGCTTATATTCCCTAGCTCCGCATGTGGAGGGAAGTGATAGAAACGAAAATCGATGAAAATCAGTTAAAATTTCGATAAAATTGGCAAATTTTCATGAAATTTTAACTAAAATATGAAGAGAAAAATCCGAACAAAATAGAATCAAAACTACCGATATATGAATTTTCCGGAGGTCACCGTAGAAACAAAAATAACCGATTTTTTGTGAAAATCGGCAGAAATTCTGATCCCTGCCGATGGTATCAATGTGCTCTGATTGCCTATCAAATTAGTCATATAATAAAAATTGTAGCAGATACTAATGTGCAAGCATCCATTAGTACGTTTAAAAGTCACTAGTGAAGTGCCATACTGAACTACTAAAGTAGCATACATACCTGGCATGTGGTATCTTGGTCTGAATGAAAAAACACGTTCTTTACTAGAACGCAAGAAACACGGATGCCACAGAGCTTTTTGCCGGCGGCCGCTACCCGCTGGGACTTGCGTCGACGTGAGATCAAGAACAGATGATGGCACGATGGAGCTGTGCTGCTGCGGCTAGGGGCCAGGCTGCCGGCCAATCTCCCCCACGACCGTGGAGGATTTGAGAATTGAGATGCGAGACTAGGAAGATGAAAGGGTGCGGATGCGGCCATGTTGTACCGGAGGGCGGAGGCAAGCTAAAGTTTGGCATTCCAATAGTTAGTGGAAGCCCTTGTCCAAACTGGTGTTTCCTGGTTCCACCAAACCAGGTTCTAGCCCAAACTCAACCAGACCAGCCTGCAGGCCCACCCACCTACCCACCAGGCCTTATATATTGCCCCACACACTAATCCCCACACAGGCACCCCAGGCCGGCGGCCGCCACCCCATGCTGCGCGCAATACCCCCACTGGAGCGGGGCTCGCCGCCCCTGCAGCGTTGCGGCCGCGCCCCTGGAGCGCGCGCCACCGTGCCCTGGAGCACCGACGTGTGGAGACTACGATGTCGACGGCAACGGCGCCCTGGAGCTCACGATAGGCTCCTAGGCGGTCGGGAGGGTGGCAGCGCCAGCGAGCTCGTGGAGGTGATGACGTTCTCCCATCGTCAGCTCCCGTTGTCAGAGGCTCCCAGGCGGTTGGGAGAGCGGCAGCGTCGGCGAGCTCGTGGAGGTGACGACATTCTCTCGCCGCCGGAGATCGGGAAGGCCACCTCGCTCTCGATGTTAAGGAGCGTCGGCGAAACCTCCTCATCCACGACGTGCTACGGCGGCCTCGAGCGACGAACTAAGAAGGCAGCGCAGATCCGGTCGGCATCAGGCAAGGAGTCCGGCCCAACAGCAGGCAGGTGGCCGAGTTCCCTCAGATGTCGTCGGCAGCAGGAGGCCGAGCCCCTCAGATCCCTTCGGCAGGAGGAGCAACTTCGCTTGGGCACCCGCTCTGCCTTCTCCCAACACTATGAGAAAGCAGACCACCACCACGTCCTTGCGAACTTCGAGCAGGATGAGGAGCGAGCCTTCTCGTGGGCGGTGGAGGCAGCTGCTCTACCTTGCAGCTGTGGCGACGGCAGCTTCTCCATCCTGGTGGCCGACGTCCCACCCCATGCCGACTGCGCGGCCCACCCCGGAGGCAGCCACAGCACCATCCCTCACCCCTACGCTGGATCCATGGAGCACGATGCATGGCGGCTGCGACTTCTTCACCACCAGCATCACGCAGGGGAGGCGGAGGCAACGGTGGCGGCCCGTCCCTTCCACACCCAGTGGCGGCGGCCCGTCCCTACAACCCGGTGTAGCGTCCCGATGACGAATTTAGCGCCCCACGACGGCAGTGCCACTTCCTTCGTCCCCACCAACAGAAGCTCAACCTCCACAAGCAGGCACGACATCTTCGGCAACGGCAGTGACGCCTGTTTATTGTTTTGTGTTTGCTGTTTTTGTGTTCTTATGTGCATGTGTGCATAAGTTTCTATGCATGGCTAAACTGTAACTTGGTATGCATTCTATACATTATTACAACAAATTTGTATACATTATTATTGGAGCAGTTATCATGTGCACTGCCACACAATTATATACATAGTTAGAGCATTCTTCTATGCATTGTTAGAACAATTCGACATATATTGTTTGAATAATTATCTGTATGCATCTACACAATTTTATACATGGTTGGTATACAATTTTATACATTATTGGTACACAATTCTATACATTGTTAGAGCACTTCTATGTGGTTTTTATGCGGCAATAAAATTACTTTTTATTCATCGAACTACTAATTTCTATGCAATATCAGTGCCAAAACGTTTAAGCGCATCTTGATCATTGGTTCTATGAATCCGATCGTCCATCACGTGTTATTTTTCAAATTTCAAATTTTCGAGAAGACGAGATTGTCTCCATGCTTTACGCGTGCTGTCTCCATGTTCTATGTATTGTTCCCATATTGATTATACATCCCCATATTGGAAAGCATGATGTTGATGGAGGCAACCACGGTTGTGTCAGGTGGAATGTCCATCTCGTGAAAAGGTTTTTACGCGGCAACAAAATTAATTTTTATTCATTCAACCACTAATTTGTATGCAATGTGGCACCAAAAACCTTTCTACGCATTTTGACCAGTGATTCTATGCACCCAATCGGTCGTCACGTGCCGTGATTCAAATTTCAAATTTTGGAGAAAACAAGGTCGTCTCCATGTGAAGAGGTTTTACGCGGTAACAAAATTATTTTTTATTCATTCAACCACTAATTTGTATGCAACGTCGGAACTAAAAACTTTTTTACGCATCTTGACCGTTGATTGTACACACCCAATCGGCTATTACGTGCCATGATTTAAATTTCAAATTTTGGAGAAGACTAGGTCGTCTCTATGCGCGGTAACAAAGTTAGTTTTTATTCATTCAACCACTAATTTGTATGCAACGTCGCCACCAAAAACTTTTCTACGCATCTTGACCATAGATTCTATGCACCTAATCGGCCGCATCGTGCTATGATTCAAATTTCAAATTTTGGAGCAGACGAGATCGTCTCCATGTTTGTATGCTATCACTCACAAGATTCTATGCGTAGACAGAAGCATAAATCTTTATATCCTAATGTGCAAAATTTTGAATTTTAAATTTTTTCAAAAATATATTCATAATGGATCTTGAATCGTGCACAAAAATGTCAGGAGTTCAATGGTGAAAATTGTTTTTAAATCGGATGCTTCGTTAAAGAATTATAATGAAAAAATGAAAGAGATTGGATTGAGTTGCATGTGCGTATGCATGCGTGCGTCAGCCTTGTCAGGTTGTGCAACAGGAATTAGGGTCCAACGAGGGTTGAATGGATTCGTGCTCATATAGCTCCAGTCCTGGGTGAAGCAAGCATGCATAGCGCTGCTTATAAGGCTGTCCGCACTGCGCAACGCTAAAGCGGCCGGTACGCCAGCGGTAGCGTACCGTGCGCCCGCAAACGCCTCAGGAGCGTACCGGCTGCACAGGAAAACCGCCACAGACCGCGCACGCGAGAGAACCACGCTAAACACGTTAGCAACAATGTAGCAGAGAGTTTGAGAGTTGGGGAGAGAGAGAAAGGGGGAGAGAAGGACTTTGAGTTCATTGAAGAAAGAAATAAGCGCACGTTTTTCTTCCTTCTTCAATGTCCATGACGCAACCAGAAGTTCGAACTGGCCATTCTCTAGCTCCACGGGATGCAACTCCTTCCTGATACCCAAGTGTTGCATGTCCAGACGTGTGGCTAGTAAATCCTTTGATGTTCCCCCGGTGTCCATCAAGGTGTTAAGAGTGTTAGCGCACACGTTTTTAGTGATGTGCATGGGATCAAGACAGTGGCGTACACTCAGAAATAGCCAGTAAGGTAGTTTTCAGAAAACCAATTTTTTCTTCTAAACGCTCCCATCAGGCGCTGCTACTGTATTGTCCCCCTTCCCAAGGACAACCTCTAGTTTGTTGAGTTCTCGAAGTATCGCAGGCCCGTCTCGATATTTTGGAGCTAAGCGTTTCTCAATAGTACCGTTGAAATCTTTTCTGTTCCTGCGGTAAGGGTGATCCTTAGGTAGGAACCTACGGTGTCCCATATAAACTATCTTTGAGTTATTTGGCAGATTTATCGCATCGGTGTCGTCCAAGCACTCGACACATCCAGTATAGCCTTTTGTCTTCTCTCCGGACAACGAACCTCGACCTGGCAGGTCGGTGATTGTAGCGATAAGTACTCTCTTGATCATGACACGTTCCTTTTTGTACTCGTCTCAAACATCCGGCACACCCTTTTCAAACATCTCCACTAGTTCATCGATCACTGGTTCCAGAAATACATCGATGTCATTCTCAGGTTGTCTTAGCCCTTGGATCTGTAGTGGCATTTGGATGTACGACCGCTTCATACAGACCCAAGGTGGAAGGTTGTATATACAGAGCGTCATTGGCCAGGTGCTATGATTGCTTCTAACCTAATCGAAAGGATTCATCTCATCTGTGCTCAAAGCAAACCAAATGTGCCTTACCTCTCCACCGATGTCCTTATAGTCTTATAGAACATAGTATTGACAGTCCTTCAGTCAAGTCCATCGGTGGGGTGTCTCATCATTGTATCTTTCTTACGCTCTTCGTCATGCCAGCGCAACAGCTTGGCTGACTTTGCACATGCAAACAGCCTATGCACCCGGAGAGCTATAGGGAAATACCAAACGACCTTTACGGGACCTCCTCTGGTCTTGGTGCCCTCATCTGACGGGCCTTCCTTGTACCGTGGAGCTTCACACTTGGGGCACTTGTCCAAGTCTTTGTATTTTTCTCCACGGCACAATATGCAATCATTGGAACACGCGTGGATTTTTTCAACCTCGAGACCGATAGGGCAGATTATTTGCTTGGCCAAGTATGTCTTTTCTGGCAACTCATTTTTTTCTGGGAGCATTTTCTTATTATACCTAATAACTGATCGAAGCCTTTATCACTCAATCCGTTTGTCGATTTGAACTCTAACAGCATGATGTCGGCTTTCAGTTTGCTCATTGGACAATTCCTATACAATGGTGTTTTGCCATCTTGTCTCATTTTCTCTAGCTTTCTCAGCTGTCTTTCACTAAGACATTCGGTCTCTACATTACGTAGCAGCGGAGAAATGCCATCGTTATCCTCGGTGTCGTCAGCTAGCGTGTTCCTAAACACATTATTAACTGTGACCATAGGTTCCGTGTTGACACCGGGTTCCTCGTCAGCATCGTGGACGGCTACGTTAGGCATGTCCACATCATCGTTACTTAAAAAAAAAGAAGCTTTGCCTCTTTCCATTTTAACTTTTGAACCGGAACTATACATTACTTAAAAAACAGACGAGGACAATATGGTACACGACCGTACGATGCCATTGCATGCTTCCTTCCTACAAATAGTTAGCCTCTCACATTGTGCCATCACCACCAACAGTAAAAACTTGGAGTAGGAGTAGGAGTAGGAAGCAACAGGAATTTAGGTCGATCGAAGGGAGTCGTGCTCGTATAGCTCCATTTGGTGAAACAAAGCACGCATGTCGCACGACACTACTATATGTTGCAACAGAGTTGTGATCCCATAGGGCGCTCATGCAGTTACCACGCTGGTTCTCCGCTTCTTATAGCTGTGCGTTGTGCAATGAGCTTCACAAGTGCCGTGAACAGCCAACCAAGATGAGCTTGGCGACTATGGCTCGCAGCAGCAGATGCTGTCTGTGGATGGCTAAGCTAGCTGAGAGCACAGAGCGTAACTAAAAGTAAGGAAACAGTGATAGTATTTGAGCAAAACAACACTAGTTGCATCTACCCCTAGTAATAAAAAGAGGAAACAATTGCTCGCAAAGAATAATATTGTACTACACTTGTGCAGCGTTAGATCAGTATCAAGTTTAAATCAAGTACACACTGGTCCACAAATCAATTCTGATCCACGCCATTAAAGAACACCCACAGAATTTAGTATTTCATTGTTATAGGGGAAAAAAAGGAGTTTAGGCAGTGACTGATGTCGACGAAAGTACACCCTATTAAACGAACTCAGCTTGTCATCTCAATCGGCTCAAGAAGAAGAAGAAAAATAAAGAAGGAGTTGTCATCCGCTTTGTTTATAGGGGACATCAATAAAGGGGCTATTTAGATTTTTTCCTGCATGCAGTTGCATGCTATGACGACTTTTAGTTCTTCACCTACCAATATAGGTGACATCAATATTTGATCTCAACGACAATAATCCGCTATTGTACCGTGTGACTGTATCCTATCTATAAATGCCTAGGTTCTTCTTTGTGACGTGAACAACGTCTGAAATTTGCAAAAAACTTTGTGCTTACCATAGCATACATTCGTCTAATAAGACCGAAATTTGAGATTGAAGCGAAGCAAAGAAAATAAAGAAAATATTGAGTGGCGTCAATCGACGAGTCGTGTTTCTAGCTAGGAGCGAGATGAATTAGGAACCTAGGCCGAGGTCATTCCTTATCGTGTTGCCCCTCTTTCAGGGGCGAAGCTACGTTCACTCGACGGGGTCGAGCGACACTGATGACTTTGCGGTCATCCCGCCAGCAGTAATAATCCACGATCGTATACGATCGTATCAACACGAGCCGAACAGGCTAATTGATGTCGGCGGCGAAAGTAACAGTAACTGTCGTGATCGATCTCTCTACCCTATCAGACGAACTCTGCTCATCATCTCAATTGGGTCAAGAAAAAAAAATAGAGAAAAAGTTTGTCCTCCGCTTTAATTTGTTTCAAAGAAACAATGGAGCATCTATACAAGCCGACAATGCATGTATTCGAGACAGCGGCGGCGGCTCGGCCAAAATTGTTCAGGTTAAGGCCTTGTTTAGATTGAGGTTAGGAATCAGTATTTGGCACTGTAGTATTTTCGTTTGTATTTGACAATTATTGTCCAATCATGGCCTAACGATACTCAAAAGATTCGTCTCGTAATTTACAATCAAACTGTGTAATTAGTTATTTTTTTTTATCTATATTTAATACTCCATACATGTGTCCAAAGATTTAATGTGATGGAGAGATAGTAAAAAAACTTGCAATCTAAACCAGGCCTAAATGTCCTGAGCATTGCTCCATCTCCTGCCATAGCTGCTTTCGCTTGCCATTCCTTCCAGACCACACGCTCCGGAGGTTCCCAATCTTAAATCTTAGATTGTCGTATCATCTTTAATTGCCACCATCCTCGTGACCGTGTTCTCAGTTCTCACATCTTTCCAACAGTATTCTCCTTCCTGGAAACAAATTGCATTCCGTAATTACCTTGTTTACAAGTTGCAGGAGCTCTCGCTTGTGCCTTGAAAGGAGACTGACAGTGGCACTTTTACTAGCTAGTTACTCCATGTTACTGGTCTTGCTATTACAACGACAATTATTACAGTAACTCAAGAAAAAAAGTGCATCGCGATCGCGACGAGTCCTTGCGGGGCCGTACAGGATCGGAGCATATAGATATATAATATAAGACAGGCAATGGTCCGGTGTTCATGCACTGTCAGTGAAAAACGAAGGAGGTAGCCGAAGAACACTACTGCGGCATCAGTCTGCTACAACTTCAGGCATGCATGCCTAACTCTAACTGTACATACTACGCGTGATGCAGTGGGAATAAATGAAGCCAAAGCGCCCATGCTTATCCACTTGTGCTAGCTACAATGATGAATATAAACAAGACAAATATTCACATGGATTAGGAGGCAAAAATAGCTAAATAATAAAAACTTAAACAAACACAGTTAATTAATAAAGGTTCAAGTTAAGCTTTGGAATATAAAGCAGGTTTCGCGTTAGATTCGGATGACTTAGCACTTAGCACTTAGTAGTTATCTGTTAATAATTATCTCTTTTAATTTGGATCCAAACAGATATAGATAATAGACTAGATAATTGTTAGCTTGAGCTTTAGATAACAACTATCCTATTTTTTTTAACAACTATCCCGCTAGCTAAACCAAATTAGATAATAGCTACCAGCTAAATAACTATTATTATAAGATAGTGAATCCAAAAAGGGCCTTAAAAGCTTATAAGGTTATATTGGTTCATGCAATGAGCCCTATGTCCGGTAAGGATCGAATCGTGTTCCTAATAAGCACAATTGCTCCAAGTAGGAGTTATAAATGGAGGTGGAAAGAAATGAGTGGCTAGTGGTGTGGGATTGTAGCGGGAGGTCATCTCGAGGGATCGTAAACGTGTGAGCTACCCCCTGCACACCTTAATGCCAAAAGCCTCTTTTCAACTTGGACCATTGGTACAACCAAAATAAATATCACAGATACGAAGGGACGAGACATAGTGCATCGTCCTGCCTATAAGTAGCTATAGGTTCTTGGTATGTCTTGACAACGGCTGAAAATTGTGAAAGTTGTGTGCATATCGTTCGGCTACCAAAACAAGAATCAGATATCAAAGTGGAGACGGTCCGCAACATATTGAAGGGGCGTTTGTGTGGGTCATGTTCTTGGGAGTGAGATGCAATAGGAATTTGGGTCGAGGGCATTCATGTTCGCATACCTCTTCTACGTTTAAGCAAGCACGCCTGCAACCGCAAAGTTGTTGCATAGATCGGCGACACAGCGCAATGTTTTCATTCGGCGCTCGCGTCGGAAGCGGCGTTTGCTCAGTTGCTGCGGCAGCTCACCAAGGAGCAGATGTGCTAAGCAGCGGTTTCGAGGGCTGTTGCCTAAAAGCTGTAACATGGTTTTGAATGTCAGCGTCGGACTGCTCGGCACCATGATCCACCTCTTCTAATCCAAAAAAATTTGCGCAGTACCCGTTACATCGAATCTTGCGGCACATGCATGGAGTACTAAATGTAGACGAAAAAAAAAATTAATTACACAGTTGGTCGAGAAATCGCGAGACGAAACTTTTGAACCTAATTAGTCCATAATTAAACACTAATTACCAAATACAAACGAAATGCTACATTGAGCCAAAATCCAAAAATTTTTGGATCTAAACGGGCCTTTATTACTGAACCATTCCTATTAGGTCTTGGTATTGGTCCCATCTTTTCTGGATTGGCTCTGCATGTTTGGTACTTTCTAGTACATTTTTATGGGTACCTTATATTTTGTCAGCATCCGATCTCTTTCGGCCACAAACCGGTCCATATTTTTTTCGACCACCATAAAACTTATACATTGAATAATAAATATTTTAAGTAGGTTTTTAATTCCAAACAATTGATCTGTTGGGCTTTTAGACCATTTCTTTGGCTTGTTTGATAAGAATTATTCAATTTGAACAGCAGTTTGAATAGCAGTTTGTTCAATGGAACAAAAAGGTTTGTACACCCATAACAGAAAAAAGTAGCGGAACAGAAGTTATAGACCATAGTTAGTTTGACATAAATAACTATTGACTGAACAAAAGTTTGTTTACGTGGACAAAACTATAGGGAAGCCAATGGCTTGTACATATGGAACAAATCATGTTTTTTTGCATCCCGGCCCATGTACAAAAACTTTATTATTGTTATTCAAAATTTTCAATCGATCGTGAAGGTCATATAGTTTTTCCTATTTCCATTTTGATTTTTGGTGGGGAAATCGAGAAAAAAAATTATGGTGCTTGGAAAAAAGATTGCATGGTGTAACAATAGGAGGTAACCATGTGAAAGTACCAAAATGTAGGGATGGTATCAAAATAGGTGAGGCCAATACCATAATATGTGGGCCAATTTTGTATTTTTCTTTTTATTTTTTCCATTGGTAATACCAGTATGTCCATTGACGGGCGAATCTGGGATTTCCAATCCCATCTCTGTCTCAACCTAAACTCGTCACTCACTCTCCCTTTCTTCTCCCCAATGCTGGGAGCTCAGTAGTTGAACGTACTGTTGGGTTTGCGCGCGGGTCAATAGACCGCAACTCGATGTGACCCGAGGAAACGGGGCCTAGGAATGAAGCCACCCCCAAAACGTCCACTTGTCCAGCCACCGCGTCACCTTCGCTGCGTACTGCAAAGTCTCAGGAGCTGCTTCGGCATCAACATGCCGAGCTGCCTGGTGGGGAAAAAAAAACAGGCCCAAGTTGTGAGAGATGTAGGCTACATGGCCAAACTCAGAGCCACTTACGCTCTCAATGAAGCTGTCGGACAAGGTGATCCTGACGACGACCTGCACGAGCGAGTGTCATGGCCGACAGGATGAAGACCGACTTCATCGAGTTGTGGACAGCCTGCCTAGCCATTAGGGCGTCCGCAGTGGAGCTGGCGACTTCGTAAGTTTCCCAAAATTTTACAAATTTTTTTAAGATTTTCCGTCACATCAAATTTTTAGATGCATGTATGAAGCATTAAATATAAATAAAAAATAAAACTAATTACATAGTTTAGACAAAATTCACGAGATGAATCTTTTAAGTCTAATTAGATTATGATTGAATACTAGTTACTGAATAACAACGAAAGTGCTACGGAAAATTTCGCCAACTAAACAAGGAAGCTTGAGGTGAGAGTGAATAAAAAAAATAAAAAAAGTAAGAAGCTCCGACATGCAGACATAGAAAGCTGTGGGAGGGCAGAGACTCAGTGTTTTATCGGGAAGGGTGCGATATTAGCGAGTACACAAGTGTTCACTTTTCAGCCTCCTCTCTTCTCCACGTCAGATTCTTTACTTTTTAGTGAGCGCTCAAATAGCTAGCCCAAATCGTCTTGTCGGGGACTCCTGTTAACTAGTGTTTTACCATTTCTCGGTGACATCTACTTTCTTTCGTTTTGGGTTATTTGTCAGCAATTTTTTACTGTAGCAAATTTAACCATCTATTTTTTTTTAAAAAAAATCTTAGATACTTCAATGTATATAACACTAATGAAGTATGTTCAATAAAGAATTATATATGTGAAAACTTGATGTATCTAAAAATCTTTTGCAGAAAAAAACGTATGATCAAAATTACTACAGTAAAAATTCGGTAACAAGTAAACGAAAACGGAGATAATACTATCCTTTTTATTCTATTTTATTTTATCTTCTACACCCTAACTCTTTTTGGTATTCTTTCGTCTCTATGGTGATTGAAAGGGTTCTAGCTGGATTATTGAGACTAGGGAAATCCAAGGTGTGTTTGCCTCGGTCATATTCAGTTTATTGCAATCGGACCATCCTGATTTGCACAAAAGCGTTGCTAAGTGCACTTCTGTCCCTTGCATGTGGCCTGTACCATGTTCCAGTATTTAATAACTCATCTAAATGCCAACAACCTCTTCTCGAGTATCTAACTTATCTAACAGCTGAAAATTGCAAAAGCCCTGTGTATATATACCTTTCGTCTGCCAAAGTGAGAGTGCGTGAGAGATTGAAGCAGAGACAATCGAGAAAAAAATGAGTGGTGTCGACGAGACTCATTTTCTAGGATTGAGATGCAACAGGAATGTGGGTCGAAGGCAATAGTTCCACAACCCTTGAGCAGCAGCGGCGGACCGTGGGATTCACTACTACAAATTTCTCATCACCATCGGTTCCTAACTTCCCCTTCACTGACGGTCTTCGCTCATGTTTGTGAAAGTGCGTAGTGATAACCAAGATTATCATCACTGCTGCGTATGATCCAACAGTGATGTCGTTTCTACTCCCATTAGTCCGGCAGTGATAAAGTAGACATCACCGCCGGTCCGTTCTACGATTTGGCGTAGACAATGTAAGGAGATCAAAACGAAATTTTTATCAGCAAGGATATCAAAGAAAAATTGAATCTTAAGAATGTCTTAAATGAAATATTAGTGGAACTTTTAAGAGAGGAAGAACTGAAATGCCACCAACGTGCTAGAGTAAAGAATTTATTAGATTGGAACGTCTAAACAAAGTACTTTCAGTTAGTAGCAAATAGGGGGAACATAAAACTAGGATCTTTAGGTTGGACCAAGAGCAAGATTTGATATTCACGATGACACTAAACTTAAAAAATATATCACTGCTTACTATAAAACAATCGGAATAATTGTTTGGACGATTGACCGTAACAATTTGGGGTTGGATATGTGAATATGTCTTAGAATTGGAACGGTATCTATCAACAAAACAGCAAGTCTACTACCCATCCCTAAAAAAAAAGTCTACTACCCCAGTCTTGTACCATTCTCAACAAAACGGGCATGATGCCAAACAAACATAGGGCCTGTTTAGATTAAAAAAAATTTGCGCAGTACTCGTCACATCGAATCTTGCGGCACATGCATGGAGTACTAAATGTAGACGAAAAAAAACTAATTGCACAGTTGGGTGAGAAATCGCGAGACGAAACTTTTGAACCTAATTAGTCTATAATTAGACACTAATTACCAAATACAAACGAAAGTACTACCGTAGCCAAAATCCAAAAAATTTTGGATCTAGACGGGGCCATAGCAGCCGAAGGAAATTAGCCGGCACGCTATACTACTACCCCAGCCATAACTCATTTGTTCATCCGTAGTTGTCAGTGTCACTAGCTGGCTTAATTAGCCAAGAGCCCAATTCCACGGTCGGCGCCCGTCAGTCTATGGCTATATGCATGCGTGCGCTAGTAGAGCCGCACTCGATGCGCTTACGACAGTACGGTGTCACTGTCAACGGAGTGTGTCAAAGTGCACTGCATTGCAGGTCACAAACAAAGGGTAGTTACCTTGTTTACAAGTTGCACCAGCACTCGACCTTTGGCTCCACGAGTACCTCGCAACCCAGAGATTATACTCCCAGCATTCTTCATAGTCCTCGGTACCCCAAGACCATTTCTAAAAGGAAGTATGTTGGAACATGTATGCAGTCTCATACGCCGTCTCGTGTGGTGCTATATTGGATTTTTTTTTGTACGATGTGGAGAGAGAGATAAGAGAAAGAGGTAGATGTTTTGCAAAGCAATATTTACGATGTAGCAGTACTGTGGAGGAGCCGTCGGAGCCCCAATTCCCTGGCTTCATCGGCTTCTCCTGTTTGCCAGTTCTGTTTGCTGGAGGCTTCTCCGGTTTGGGCCATGTTTAGATTGCAAAAAATTTCAACCCGATGAATAGTAGCACTTTCGTCTTATTTGGTAAATATTGTCCAATCGTGGATCAACTAAGCTCAAAAGATCCATCTCGTGATTTCCAACTAAACTGTGTAATTAGTTATTTTTTTTATCTACATTTAGTACTCCATGCAAGCGGCTAAAAATTGATGTGATGGAGAGAGAGTGAAAAAACTTAGAATTTGGAGGTGATGTAAACAAGGCCTTGCTCCTTGCTACAAGACAACACAGGGATGTACAGCGCAGGGAGCCGGAGCCACAGTAGCCGTGCCATAGTTAGAACTATGAAATAACCTATGCACTGGTTGTTATCATTTAACACACAAACAACGTCACATGCACGACGCACCCACTGGCTCCATTTTTTTTCCTAAGAAAAGAATCCATAGAATGAATACATGCAGTGATTATATTGATGTCGACTTTATGAAAAGTATCGCGATTGATTTCTCCTGCACTGTGGGACCGCTCCCGTGCGATAATAATATATAGGAGGTGTCTGAATCCCAAACTAATTAGCAGTTAAACTAATTATCATTCTCATTGTACTCCAAAGGACAGCAGCCGGAGGATGCATATATAGCAGCCGCCAGCCGAAGGCCGAAGGAAATTAATAACAAGTTGCCAGCCGGCACCACTGGAGACGGCCTCCCATTAATCCTCGGCAAAGGCTTTGCTGAGGGCGGTCCTTGACAAAGAGCTTTCGGGGAATTTTGAGTCGGCGAAGAGGGTCTTTGCCGAGGGCCCTTTATCGGACACTCGGCAAAGCATTTGCCGAGGGCTTGACCGGCACTCGGCAAAGAAAAGCAGCCGTCACGGCGCCGGCGTTTGGGACGGAGTCTTTGCCGAGGGCCGTCTCCGGGGGCCCTCGGCAAAGAATTATTCTTTTTTTTTTGAAAAAATCTTTGCCGAGGGCCTCCAACCATGGCCCTCGGCAAAGAAATGTTGCAGAATTTTTTCAAAAAATCTTTGCCGAGGGCAATGGGACGGCCCTCGGCAAAGAATTATTCTTTTTTTTTTTGAAAAATCTTTGCCGAGGGCTTCCCCGCAGGCCCTCGGCAAAGAAATTTTAATTTTTTTAAAAAAAGTCTTTGCCGAGGGCCTCCAACCATGACCCTCGGCAAAGAAATGTTCCAGAATTTTTCCAATGAATCTTTGCCGAGGGAAATGGGACGGCCCTCGGCAAAGGACCCTTCTTTGCCGAGGGCCTTGGTCATTGCCCTCGGCAAAGAGGCAGACATTTAAATTTTTTTTTGTTTTTTGCATTCCATCGACACAAGCATTTCATATATATACACACACATATATATATATATATATAAACCATCACACACATATATATATATATATATCACACAGAACCCATTTTCTCACAATATATCACAACCATAATTGTGAACCATAAATCACAATATATTACAACGACAAGTCATATGTTCATCATCATTCACATGTTTATTACGACAAGTTCATGAAATCCAAGCACAAGTCAGAACCATAAACCACAAATATTACAATAAAGTCCAACCACATCACCTAGCACTAGTCCTCATCAAGGTAGCCTATGAGACGGTGGTGAAGGAAAGGCGGGATCACCCGGTGACGCACTACCGGGATGATTGGAACCCGCGGATGGAGGCTGCACAAAGGAGCAGAGATTGCATGTGTGAGTAATCCGGGAAAATAGTTTTGGAACTTAGAGATTGCATCTAGTAATCTAGGAATACAAAAAGATTAGACTCAATTGAAAATTTCGGCAGCACCTCCCCTGCACGGGGAGGTTTCCAAAACCTGCAAGAAACAACGGCATGAACGTCGACATCCACAACGGCACGAACGCCGACATCCACAACGGCACGAACGCCGACATACATGCAAAGCACAAGCGAAAAGTGAACTTTCATACTTACAGGAGTAGCTGCAGGAGTAGGAGGTGGAGGAGCTGAAAACTGAATAGGTACACCCAATGCTTGCCCAAGACTTTGCATGATCGTCAATGAAAGGATCAAGATGCCCAAGAGGGGGGGTGAATTGGGCTAATTCTAAATTTTCTTGCAATAATCAAATCCTACGGATAGCCCAATTAACCCCTTGTGCCTAGAAAAATGTTTATATCAAACTAATGCACAACAACCTCGCAACCTAAGTTCCAAACTTACTCTAGCAAGCAATTCTATGGATGTAAAAACAAGTATTGAATTGCTCAAAGTAAATGCTCAAAGTAAGTGCTCAAAGTAAATAGAGAGA
Organism: Miscanthus floridulus; assembly: GCF_019320115.1. NCBI lineage: Eukaryota > Viridiplantae > Streptophyta > Magnoliopsida > Poales > Poaceae > Miscanthus > Miscanthus floridulus. The sequence goes on along the minus strand of NC_089582.1, from coordinate 145,946,404 downwards.
GAAAGGAACGCGGCGATGTTTTGCCGAGGTATCGGAGAGTCGCCACTCCCCACTAGTCCTCGTTGGAGCACCCGCGCAAGGGTGTAGCTCCCCCTTGATCCGCGCAAGGATCAAGTGCTCTTTACGGGTTGATTCTTCGACACTCCGTCGCGGCGAATCACCCAAAGCCGCTCACAACTTGAGTTGGGTCACCCACAAGCTCCGCTGGGTGAACACCAAACTTCCAATCACCACCAAGCCGTCTAGGTGATGGCGATCACCAAGAGTAACAAGCACGAACTCTCACTTGACCACGCGAAGCCTAATGAGAAGATGGATGCACACTTTTGCTACTCTTGATTTGCTAGTGAGGCTACTCTCTTGGATTCTCAAATCACAAACACCTCACTAGGACCTTGCTCTTCTTGGCACTCACAAACGTGTTTCTCAGCTGTTGGAATGAGCAAAAGATACTCCACTCATGAGTGGACCTTCTATTTATAAGCCAGCCTGAAAAACGAACCGTTATGAGCTTCTGCGGGACGACCGGACGCTCCGATCGTGATGACCGGACGCTCTGGTCAGTTCAACCCACGAACCAGTATTAAAGAGTCGACCAGACGCTGGCAGGGTCCGGTCAGCACTGACCGGACGCGTCCGGTCGCATAAAACCCTTACTGGAACCTTACTGGACTCGACCGGACGCTGAGCCCTCAGGGTCCGGTCAGCACTGACCGGACGCGTCCGGTCACTCTTTCCCAAGTCTGGACCCTTACTGGAGTCGACCGGACGCTGGCCCTCAGCGTCCGGTCACATGACCTTCCAGCGTCCGGTCACACCAGACTTGTTCACCTCAGTCAAATGAACTGACCGGACCCTGCGGCCAGCGTCCGGTTGCACCGGAGCCAGCGTCCGGTCAGTGTTTGACCCTCCATTCACTTCCAACTTTCGAGCATATGTGAATGAAGTTTGCTCCAAAGGATCTTAGGCATTCATAGGAGCTACCTAGAGCTAGTTTTAACAAGTGTGCACCACACCTAACTCACTAAACTCAACTAGGTCAAGCTACCCGTTCATACCCCCCTTCATAGTACGGCCAAAGGAAAAACAAAGTCCTAAACTACTCTAAGTGTCTCTCCAACTCCAATTGACACTTAGAACTAGTTATCCTTAACCTTGTCGTCCGTCCTTTGAAAACCGAAACGATTTCCATCGTAGGGGCATGACAACCTCGATTGCCCAATCGATCTCCATTACCATGACCTAACTTAATTGCCTCTGCAAAACACACGTTAGTCATAGTAACTTTGTATTGACATTAATCACCAAAATCCAACTAGGGGCCTAGATGCTTTCAATCTCCCCCTTTTTGGTGATTGATGACAATACCACCTCGAGTATGTTATGGAGTGAGGTTTTTGACGAGCTTGGTTCATATAAGCTTTTGTCAATAAGAACAAAAGAGTTAGTCAAGCTTATATGACCCAAGCCAACACAATGTACTCAAAGGATATGAATTAAGCATGAGTACAAAAAACAAAGCTCATTTGCTTCGAAATATAAACGCGGAAGCAATAGCAAATGAGCATTACCCAAGTGATATGACATATAGATAAAGCAAAGTAGAAGTCACACATGTCAAATATCACAACCACGTAGATAGCACTATCACATATATATAATAGTATGCATAAAAGTAAACACACGAATGCATAAGTAATAGTGTATCACACAAATAAGACTCCAAATGTATATAATAAGCTAATACTAGATAACTAGCTCCCCCTAAAGCTTGCTCCCCCTGAGTCTACATACTCAAAACCCTCTCCCCCTTTGGCGTCAAACACCAAAACCTAAGGGTCGGTCGGCGGGGCTGCAGCGGACGAGTCGGGCGCTGAAGTACGTGGAGCAAGATGGAACTAGGCGCCATCATCATCTGACCCTGAGCTCTGAACTGACTGACCCTCTGAAGCAGGAAGTGTCGCTGAAGCGGTCTGGGTCTGAGCTAGGGCTGGTGCTGCCTATGAAGCTGCAAGTATGTCTGTCGTAGGATCTGACGAGGCGACAGACGAGGGGAGCCTCTGAGTAGTCATGATAGCTGGAGCTGCTGTAGATGGACCGGCAGTATGCATGTGAGGTGGAGTAGGCATGCCGGTCAACTCGCTGAATGATGCTCCAAGACTCCTGGAGACTGACGTCTCAGGCACGAATAGCGAGGAAGACTGCTCTGGTGAGAAACCCATGTGATAAGGACTGAACTGCGGGGCTACACCAGGTGAAGCTAACCACTGGGACACCTGTACAGGAGGTGAAGTAAACTGAGCTGGAGGCTGTCCCTGACTCTGGAGCCCGATGGGCTGTACTGCTGGAGTCGTCGAAGTGGTAGGAGGCTGTGCAAGCTGGGGCGAAGGCTGTGGCAGTGGGACCCCAATAGCTGTCACTACATGCTGCATGAATCCCATGAGCTGCTGCTGACGCTGGAACTCGTCCTGTCGAGCCTGAAACTGTGCGAAGTTTGCAGCTGTCTCCTGTGCCTGTCGTGTCTGATCCTGCTGCATCCGCTTAAGAATAGCAATGAGAGCGGGGTCTGTCTGTGGAGCAGGTGGAGCAGAACTGGAGCTACCTGTCTCTGCATCGTGTCTGCATGGAGGCATCTGAGGTATAGGCTGGTAGTCGTCGTCAGAGCTGTCACTGTACTCACTTACCTCCTGCTGTGCCTCTAGCTCCTCCTCCTTAGTGGCTGCAATCCCTCTGATGATCTCATCCTGCTGAGCTGCAGACTCTGGCACGTCGGGGCGACTACTAGGCTGACTGGGTGCCTGAGGAGTGGCGTGTCTGATCCTCTGTGATAGGTTGTAAGCCAGGAACTCTGTAGTGGCACCTGTATACTCATCCATCATGCCAGGGGGTTTATCAAGCACAACCCTGCGGATAAGGAACGTGATCCAGTGAGCATAGGGAAGCTGCCTGCGACCCTTGAATCCCTCAGCTATAGTATCCTCCATCTCTGAAAGAAGGAGGTCCCAGATGTCAAACACTGTCATCTGCATGATGGCATTGAGAAGCCAGAGCTGTAAGCGAGTCAGGCCCTCCCTGTATCCCAACCTGGGAAGCAGTGTCCTCCTGATGATGGCCTCTAGTATCCTCGCTGTAGGAGTCAGGTCACTGGGGTTCCTGCTCGACCCCTCTCCAAACGGCTCCTTGAAGCAATGCCGCACTAAATCTGTAGGGGGCACCTGCCCTCCATGAGGATGCCTGGGAGGCTCCTGATGTCCATAGCACACCTCATGCATCTTTACAGGCTGCTCCTGTAGCCTCAGTATCTCCCTGGCTCTGCCACTAGTCACTCTGTAGTCTTTGCCTTTGAAAGCAAAGTGAATGAATCTGTGATGAGGATCAATGTAGAGCGAGGCATAAAACTGACGGACCCAAGATGGTATATATATGCCCGTCCGTCCAATCAAATCTGTCAGTCCTGGCAAATATGATAAGTATTGCCGAATGCTCTCTCCGGCTGCTGCCACAATGGACTCTATCTGACAGACCCTCTGTGATCTGAACACTGCCCCACTGTTAAGATATGCATTGTAGAAATCCTCATGCAGTGGCGTGTAGAACCCCTCAGCTGCTCTCTCATCCCTCCTCAGAGGAAACCAAACCTCAAACTCAACAAACCGCAGCTGCTGAACCTGCCTGGCTGTAGCGGCCCTCAAGTCGAGGTGAACCACTGGAGGCGGACCCTGTGGTCTGGGCGGAGGGCGTGAACCCCTGCGCTGTGTAACTGGCCTTGGTGGAACTGCAGCACTAGTACGACTCGAGCGGCGTAGCTGAGGTGTCGGCTCGGTCTCCTGACTCTCCTGAGTCTCCTGGGCTGGCTGAGGCTCTACTGGTGGGGGCTGCTGCTGTGCTGACGGACCCTCCTCAATGGCGACCCGTCGTTCTGCAAACGTGGCAGTCCCAGCTGGACTACCGTGACAACGCTTAACCTCCTCAATCGCAGCTCTGACTGTGGGTGAAACTAGCTGATCTGCAATGACAACTCCGCTGCGGGTACCACCCCTCTCGGCACGCTCTGTGGCCTCTGCAACAGCTGCTGCTCTCGCTGTCTCGGCGTCAGGGTACTTTCGCTTCTTGGATGTCAGCTGCTTGGTTGACTTGCCCTTAGATCCGGCTAGCTGGCAAGGCGGGGGCCTCCGATCATCATCACCTGGGCCACCACCAACATTCTTGGTGCGAGCCATCTGAACTGACAAGATGGTGAACTGTCGCTGATGAAGATCAACTGTCAAACTGCCGCTTTCGAGGCTTGGCCTCGATCCTTACTCGCGAGCTTGGCTCCGAGTTGACTGCCAACTGCCAGACCAAACACAACGGAACCGACTCGCTGCACGATAGAATAGATAGATATACAAATAAATACCATATTGCTAATAGATGCGAAACCCTAGCAGAGAAAGCAATGTAGATGCGAAATTGAATCGAATGGCTTTCTACCTGACGATCAGCGAACCGAGAAGAGATAAGATGTCACGCGGGGGATCCTCGGAACCAGGCTAGGGTTTGGGTGAAAGTCCTGAATGTAATGGTGAATTAGAGACTTCAAATCGATCTAGGTCACCATTGTAGATCAAGATTGAAACACAAAACTTGCCATACCAATCAATGGGAAGAAAGGGCAAGAGCACTTGGCGAAGACCGGCAGCCTTGGCAACGATTGACCGGCAGAGCTTGGGCGTGAGGAGGCCGGCGAGGTGCTGAGCAGGCGTGGTGGCGCGCAGGACGGTGGTGCTCCGAGATGAGCTGGCGCGGGGCTCGGTGGCGCGCGAGGCCGGGGCGCGAGGCTCGGCTGCGGGCTCGGGGAGGCTGGGGCGGCGCGGCTAGGCAGGGGCACGACGGCGCGGACACGAGGTGACCGGAGCAAGTGGCGCGCGGCTAGGCTGCGGCGGTGGCTTGGGCTAGGTCACGGCGGCGCTGGTTAGGTCAAGGAAGAAGAACCGAAGGTCCGGATAAATAATCCCCCAAATCGTGACAGAAAAGGAAACGGGGAAAAGAGACCAGAAGTCGCGCGAGATCCACTGACCGGACGCTCCGGTGGTAGCGACCGGACGCTACCACCCAGCGCCCGGTCGATTCCAGAGAGGTCCAAATCCTCTGAAATCACGACCGGACGCGTCCGGTGGTCCATGACCGGACGCAGGCAGGGTCCGGTCAGTACAACTTGATCATTCTTCGATCGACCGGACGCTGAACCCTTCCTGACCGGACGCACAGACGCAGCGTCCGGTCACTCCTTCAACAGCAGTTCACCTCCTGTGAACTGACCGGACGCTGGACAGCAGCGTCCGGTGCAGCGTACGGTGCACCTTTTCCAGCAATCCTTCAACATTCCTTCGCGCTACCTGTTCCCAATCAAGTCCCAACTTGAATAAGATCCAAATAAACACCAATTGGGACTGATGTGAGTGACCTCTCTCAAACCCTCATATTTTTCAAAATATTTTGCCTTAGGCTATAATTCTTTTTAAGAAAATAGGCAACAAGAGGGCAAATGGAACAAAATGACAAAACAACATTCATGCATATGTAATACTTGTAAGTAAATCTAGTTGCTTGTCAAGTTTGATCCAAGGTTAAGCTTCTTCACACGCTTTTCGGCAGTTATCTTAACCATGTTAGACAAGCTCTATATGCATTGCCACAAATTAAACATGTTGTATATTACAATGAATGCAAGGGACAACACAAGCTCAATTTTTAGTGAAGTTACTAAAATCAAGTACATTGAGCTCGTTCCGCAATCTACAAAATGTAGCCTCATCTAGCGGTTTAGTGAAGATATCCGCTAATAGATCTTCGGATCTTACACCTTCTAGTGATATATCATTTTTAGCTACATGATCTCTTAGAAAGTGATGGCGGATATCTATATGCTTGGTGCGAGAGTGTTGAACCGGATTATTTGCAAGTTTTACCGCACTTTCATTGTCGCACAAAAGAGGTACTTTCTCTAGAACTACTCCATAGTCTAGTAAAGTTTGTTTCATGTATAATATTTGTGCACAACAAGCACCCGCGGCAATGTATTCCGCTTCGGCGGTGGACAAAGCCACACTATTTTGTTTCTTGGAGGACCAAGACACAAGTGATCTACCAAGCAAATGGCACCCTCCGGATGTGCTTTTTCTATTAACTTTGCATCCGGCGTAGTCCGAATCGGAATAGCCAATTAATTTAAATAAAGCTCCTTTGGGATACCAAAGGCCAATGCTTGGTGTGTGCTTAAGATACCTAAGGATTCTTTTTACGGCAATTAAATGTGTTTCCTTAGGACTAGCTTGAAATCTAGCACACATACACACACTAAACATGATGTCGGGCCTAGATGCGGTTAAATATAACAAGCTATCAATCATAGAACGGTAGAGAGTTTGATCAACCGAGTTACCTCCCTCATCTAGGTCGAGATGTCCATTGGTAGGCATTGGGGTCTTGATTGGCTTACATTCATCCATCTTGAATCTCTTGAGAAGATCTTTTGTGTATTTCTCTTGAGAGATGAAGATGCCTTCTTTCATTTGCTTGACTTGAAAGCCAAGAAAGAATGTAAGCTCACCAATCATTGATATCTCGAACTCCTTAGACATCAATTCACTAAATTCTTTGCATGAGTCTTCATTTGATGATCCAAAGATGATATCATCAACATATACTTGACAAATGAAGATATGCCTATCAAGCTTCTTGGTGAATAGTGTGGTGTCAACCTTTCCAATGATGAAGCCCTTCTCAATAAGGAAATCCCGAAGGCGCTCATACCAAGCTCTTGGGGCTTGCTTAAGCCCATATAGTGCCTTGGACAACCTATAAACATGATTAGGATATCTAGGGTCTTCAAACCCAGGAGGTTGATCAACATAGACTAGTTCATTAATAAAGCCATTTAAGAATGCACTTTTCACATCCATTTGATATAGTTTCATTTCATGATGTGATGCATATGCAAGAAGGATACGGATGGCTTCTAATCTTGCAACCGGTGCAAAGGTTTCTCCAAAATCTAAACCTTCAACTTGAGAGAACCCCTTTGCTACTAGTCTTGCCTTATTCCTCACAACAACACCTTGATCATCTTGCTTGTTGCGGAACACCCACTTCGTTCCAATGACTCTTGCACCTTTTGGTCGCTCTTCAAGATTCCAAACTTCATTGCGAGTGAAGTTGTTCAACTCTTCATGCATGGCATTGATCCAATCCGGATCTTTGAGAGCTTCTTCTACCTTGGTAGGCTCATAGCAAGAGACAAAAGAGTGATGAGCAATAAATGAGGTAAGTTTTTGAGATCGAGTCATCACCCCCCTTTGTTGGACTCCCTATGATGAGATCTTATGGATGATCTTGTAGGAGAGGTGTATTTCTTCTATTGACCACTTGAGGAGGAGGTTGTGGAGCATCAACATCTTGTGCTTGTACCACCATTTGCTCATGGGAGATATGAGTATCTTCATTTTCTACTCTCCCAACTTTTTCACCATCTTGTGGTACATTTGATGAAGAAGGTTGGTTAATGACTTGTACATCATCTTCATCATCTTTTAGCTTGATGTCTCCCACCGGAATATTCTTCATAGCCTCCCTCAATGGTTCATCACCTACATCATCAAGATTCTCATGTGCTCCTTGGAAGCCGTTAGATTCATCAAATTCCACATCATATGTTTCTTCAACCAAGCCGGTGGCATGATTAAATACTCTATATGCTTTGGACTTCAATGAGTAACCAACAAGAAAACCTATATCACAACGCCTTTGAAACTTCCCTAGGTGTTGCCGCTTCTTGTAGATGTAGCACTTGCAACCAAACATCCTAAAGAAGGAGACGTCCGGCTTCTTCCCATTGAGCAACTCATATGGTGTCTTGACAAGGAACTTTTGAAGAAATAGGCGGTTGGATGCATAACATGCGGTGTTGATTGCTTCCGCCCATAGAGCTTCGGGGGTGTTGTACTCATCTAGCATTGTCCTTGCAAGAGTGATCAAAGTCTGGTTCTTCCTTTCAACTACACCATTTTATTGAGGAGTATAGGTTGCGGAGACTTCATGTTTGATTCCAACTTCATCACAATAAGCTTCTATGTTTGTGTTGTCAAACTCTTTGCCATTGTCACTTCTTATCTTCTTGAGCTTCACTTCAAATTCATTTTGAGCTCTCTTGGCAAACTTCTTAAAACAAGATGCAACTTCGGATTTGTCATGAAGGAAGAACACCCATGTATATCTTGAATAGTCATCCACAATCACAAGACAATAGAGATTTCCTCCCAAACTCTTGTATGTTGTTGGTCCAAATAAATCCATGTGTAGGAGTTCTAGCACTCTTATGGTTGATATGAAAGCTTTGGTTGGATGAGTGTTTGCAACTTGCTTGCCGGCTTGACATGCACTACAAAGCTTGTCCTTCTCAAACTTCACATCCTTCAATCCTCTCACCAAATCATTCTTCATAAGCTTCTTGAGTGAGCTCATCCCAACATGAGCAAGTCTTCTATGCCATAGCCACTCAAGTGTTGTTTTGGTGAATAGGCAAGTCTTCAAGTTTGTATCTTCGGAGGTGAAGTCAACTAGATATAAGTTGTTGTATCTAAATCCTTTGAATATCACTTGCTTGTCATCTACCTTGGATACAACAACCTCCTTCTCGGTGAATAAACATTGAAAGCCAAGATCACACAATTGCCCAATGGATAGCAAGTTGAAGCTCAATGAAGCAACATAGAGCACATTAGAGATGGAATGATCATTTGATATTGCCACTTTGCCCAATCCTTTGACCTTGCCCTTTGAGTTATCTCCAAATATTATTTTCTCTTGACCATCTACCTCTTCATCTAGTGAGGTAAACATACGAGGATCACCGGTCATATGTTGAGTGCAACCACTATCAATAACCCAATGACTTTCATCGGTCTTGTAGTTCACCTACACATAAGAGATTCAAGCTTTAGGGATCCAAGCTTGTTGAGGGCCCTTCACCTTCTCAACAAGTGACTTAGCCACCCAAATTTTCTTAGGCCTACTCTTGTTGGGGGGGACCTAAGAACATGACTTTCATCTTTCCACTCGAATCTTTTCTAAGCATGTAGTGAGCATTGAAAGCAAAGGGTCTAGCATGCTTGGGCAAGGGTTGTGGTGGTGGAGTTGGACACTCATGAGCAAAGTGGCCTTCTTGTCCACACTCAAAACATCTTTTTGGCTTTGGCTTTGGCTTTGATTGTTGGTGTTAAGCTTGAGCCTTCTTCTTCTCTACACTTGCCATATATCCAATGCCACTTCTATCCATCTTCATGACGGTATTCATGAGTAGCTCACTTTGGAGATGCTTGCCTCTAGCAAACTTGCTCAATCCCACCTTGAGATGCTCTTTCTCCATCTTGAGCTTCTTATTCTCTTCCTTGAGAATATCATTGTTCTTCTCCTCCTTGAGTTTCTTGATTTCTTCTTTTAGCTTCTCATTCTCAAGGATCACCTCTTTGTCATGATCAAGAGTTTCTAGCACAATGGTGTTGTGACTTTTCATCTCTTCAAGATCTTTCATGAGCTTCTCATTGTCACTCTTGAGCTTGACAAACTCATCATAGTCATTGCACTCAACCACTTGCTTGCCCTTGCTACTAGATCCATGCTCAATGCTTTCATCAATTAAATCATCACATGAGGTAGCTATATCAATCTTAACAACATGGTTAGTAGCATCATGTGGCTCATTTGGTAAGAATTCTTGTGCAATAATAAGGGTATCATAATTGATCTTTAGAGTTGTATATTCATCTTTTAGCTTATGGTGACTAGTGACAAGCTCATTGTGCACCCACTCAAGTTTATCATTTTTATCTTTAAGCTCTTTCTTAGAAGATTTGAGCTCCTTGAGTTTGGATGATATAGAATTATTTGTTTCTTTGAGCTCATCATTAGCCTTTTCTAATGTATCACACTTGGCTAAGAGTGAATCATTTTTAGCATCAAGTTTTTCATTTGTAGCTCTACTCTTTCTAATGATCTTAGTATATTTTCTTAGTATTTTGACAAGATCATCATATGTAGGTGAGTCATCATCATCGCTATCACTATCATCATCACTAGCATGTTCATCATCACTACTATCATCACTCTTAGTTACCTTGCGTTCACCTTTGGCCATAAGGCATAGGTGTGTAGAGGATGATGGCGATGGTGGAGATGAAGATGCAAGATCAATAGCAATGGCGGCCACCTTTTCATCGTCAATATCATCATCGAATGATCCACTTGATGAATCAATGTCCGTGAGCCAATCACCGACAATGTAGGCCTTGCCACTCTTCTTCTTCTTGTAGAAGTCCCTCTTTTTGCCATCTCTCTTCTTGTATGGCTTGTTCTTTTTCTTTTCACCTTCATCACTTGAATTATCTTTCTTGCCCTTGTTCTTGAACTTGTCTTTCTTGGGCTTTGTGCATTGATGAGCTAGGTGGCCAAGTTCGCCATAATTGTAGCAATCCATCTCGGAGATTGGCTTTCTTCTTGAGCTTGTGAAGAACTTCTTCTTCTTGCCGTCGAACTTGATGCCACTCTTGTTTAGCCTTTTTAGCATCTTGGTGGTTTTCTTTACCATGAGGGCAAGGCTTTCTTCATCATCTTCATCACTTGAGCTCTCATACTCAAGTCTTGCTTTGCCCTTGTCTTGGCTAGCTTTGAATGCTAAGTCCTTCTCTTTCTTCTTTGTAGAGGATGAGCCATCTTGTGCTGTGATGTGCATGTACATCTCATGAGCATTGATCTTTCCCAAGATTTGTGTCGGTGTAGCGGCGGAAAGATCACCTTGATGTAGCACGGTCACAATGTGCCCATATTTATCAATGGGGAGGACACTCAAGATTTTTCTCACAACATCGGATGGTGACATTTGAGTAAGTCCAAGCCCATTGACTTCCTCTACAAGAACATTTAATCGAGAATACATCTCATTAGCACTTTCTTTGGGAAACATCTCAAAAGAATTTAGCTTTTTAATCACAAGATGATAGCGTTCCTCACGCTCACTCTTGGTTCCCTCATGGAGCGCACAAATGTCCGACCATAGAGCATGGGCGTCTTTATGGTTCCTTACACGATTGAACACCTCTTTGCAAAGGCTTCTAAAAATGGTGTTGCGAGCCTTTGCATTCCATTTCTCATAATTCACTTCATCGCCTTGAAGTTGTGCGGCATTCCTAGGTGCGGGGAACCCTTGAGAGGCGGCTCTAAGAATTCCAACATCTAGAGCTTCTAAGTATGCCTCCATGCGGATTTTCCAATATGGAAAATCATCTCCCTCAAAGATAGGAGGAGGTCCATCCCCGTGAGACATCTTGCTCTAAGCGATTAAGCTTAAAAACGTGAGCACGAGGCTCTGATACCAATTGAAAGGATCAAGATGCCCAAGAGGGGGGGTGAATTGGGCTAATTCTAAATTTTCTTGCAATAATCAAATCCTACGGATAGCCCAATTAACCCCTTGTGCCTAGAAAAGTGTTTATATCAAACTAATGCACAACAACCTCGCAACCTAAGTTCCAAACTTACTCTAGCAAGTAATTCTATGGATGTAAAAACAAGTATTGAATTGCTCAAAGTAAATGCTCAAAGTAAGTGCTCAAAGTAAATAGAGAGAGAAAGGAACGCGACGATGTTTTGCCGAGGTATCGGAGAGTCGCCACTCCCCACTAGTCCTCGTTGGAGCACCAGCGCAAGGGTGTAGCTCCCCCTTGATCCGCGCAAGGATCAAGTGCTCTTTACGGGTCGATTCTTCGACACTCCATCGCGGCGAATCACCCAAAGCCGCTCACAACTTGAGTTGGGTCACCCACAAGCTCCGCCGGGTGAACACCAAACTCCCAATCACCACCAAGCCGTCTAGGTGATGGCGATCACCAAGAGTAATAAGCACGAACTCTCACTTGACCACGCGAAGCCTAATGAGAAGATGGATGCACACTTTTGCTACTCTTGATTTGCTAGTGAGGCTACTCTCTTGGATTCTCAAATCACAAACACCTCACTAGGACCTTGCTCTTCTTGGCACTCACAAACGTGTTTCTCAGCTGTTGGAATGAGCAAAAGATACTCCACTCATGAGTGGACCTTCTATTTATAAGCCAGCCTGAAAAACGAACCGTTATGAGCTTCTGCGGGACGACCGGACGCTCCGATCGTGATGACCGGACGCTCCGGTCAGTTCAACCCGCGAACCAGTATTAAAGAGTCGACCGGACGCTGGCAGGGTCCGGTCAGCACTAACCGGACGCGTCCGGTCGCATAAAACCCTTACTAGACTCGACCGGACGCTGAGCCCTCAGGGTCCGGTCAGCACTGACCGGACGCGTCCGGTCACTCTTTCCCAAGTCTGGACCCTTACTGGAGTCGACCGGACGCTGGCCCTCAGCGTCCGGTCACATGACCTTCCAGCGTCCGGTCACACCAGACTTGTTCACCTCAGTCAAATGAACTGACCGGACCCTGCGGCCAGCGTCTGGTTGCACCGGAGCCAGCGTCCGGTCAGTGTTTGACCCTCCATTCACTTCCAACTTTCGAGCATATGTGAATGAAGTTTGCTCCAAAGGATCTTAGGCATTCATAGGAGCTACCTAGAGCTAGTTTTAACAAGTGTGCACCACACCTAACTCACTAGACTCAACTAGGTCAAGCTACCCGTTCATACCCCCCTTCATAGTACGGCCAAAGGAAAAACAAAGTCCTAAACTACTCTAAGTGTCTCTCCAACTCCAATTGACACTTAGAACTAGTTATCCTTAACCTTGTCGTCCGTCCTTTGAAAACCGAAACGATTTCCATCGTAGGGGCATGACAACCTCGATTGCCCAATCGATCTCCATTACCATGACCTAACTTAATTGCCTCTGCAAAACACACGTTAGTCATAGTAACTTTGTATTGACATTAATCACCGAAATCCAACTAGGGGCCTAGATGCTTTCAGTCATCATCTCCGCTATCTGCTTATGCGTGGCCTCGAAACTCCGCTCCTCTCCGAGATAGAATTTCGGCAGCACCTCCCCGTTGTTCTCCCGATACACGTCCTGCAAGGGAGAGTGTGTATCCGGAGAACAACAGGGAGGTGATGACGAAACGCCGTCTCGGACCGGAGCAGACCATGGAAACTAACCCATCTACGCATCCACGGGCTGTCCAAAAAACATGGACAATCCGAAACAGATACGGTCGCAGATATGCAAAGATCCGCATACCTACGACCGTATCTCTTTCGGACGGGAGACGCCTAACTGGGTTACGCGCGGGCTACGACAGACATGCGGAAAAAGAGGTTATTTATACCTAGGGTGCCGATGAAGTCAGGCTAGCGGGGCAATGGTGAATCGACGCAGTGGCGAGGCAACACAGTGCAGGCAGAACCGCGACGCCGACGAAGACGATCGGGGTCCTCCGGGTCCCCTCCGACGTGCTCTTCTCCTGCATAAAAAGGCAATAGGTTATTGTTTGTTCAAAATTTCAGCAGCACCTCCCCTGCACGGGGAGGTTTCCAAAACCTGCAAAAAACGACAGGATGGCCAACATTCACAACGGCACGAAGGCCGACAACCACAACGGCACGAAGGCCCTCATATCAATTTATGGCACGAAGGGCCCACACAACCACATACGGCACGAAGGCCGACAACGATAGTTTTACCTAGGTTGCGGTGGAGTCGGGCGTCGCGGTGCGGGGGTCACTTGCTTCTCCGGCGAGGTCAAGCGGCGTCGGAGTACTCCTCTCCCCCTCTTCCTTCTCTCTTCTCCGCTTCTCCTCTTCCCTTCTTCTCTTTCTCCTCCTCCTCTCCTTTCTTCCCCTTCTTCTCTCCTTTTCCTCTTCTTCTCCTTCTCTTCCTCTTCCTCCTTCTCCTCTTCTCCTTTTTCTTCTTCCTCCTACTTCACCCTCTGCCTCCTCCCCTCCAACAGCAGCCGGCGACGGGGGCGGCTGGGGGCTGGTGTCAGGGCGGGAGGCCGGCGCGGGGGGCCACCGGAGGGCCGCCGGGGCGGCGGGAAGGCCGGCGCGGGGGGCCGTTGGAGGGCCGGTCGGGGCGGCCGAGCTCCCCTTGCTCGACCGAGACGGGGAGGGGAGGCAGGGCGCGCCCCCGGGGCGGCTCTGGGGCGGTGGGGCGACACGGTCGGGCGGCGCGGTGGTAGGGCGGCGAGGCGTCCGGGCGCGCTGCGGCGGGGCGTGCAGCGGCGGCGGGCCGCGTGGGGTGGCCGGGCGCGCAGGGCGGCGGGGCGCGGGGCGGCGGCGGGGCGAGCAGCGACGGCGGCGCGCAGCAGCGGCGTATGAAATGTGGGCGGGGATTTTGGGCCAAGCCGCTGGCCGATTTAGGGTTGGGCCCTTTGCCGAGGGCCCAGATCCAGGGCCCTCGGCAAAGATTTTTTATTTTTTTTAATTTTCTTTACCGAGGGCCAGGCTAGGCCCTCGGCAAAGATTTTTTTTTGGTTTTTTGAACCCAGTTTTTTTGTGGTGCTATAATACATTATTGATAACTCAATTTTAAAATTTGGGCCAATTTTGACTTTTTTGATATATTTCCCTAATTTATTTCTTTTCGTTGATTTTTTTCGAATATTTTAAATTTGAACTGCGGTTGGATGGAATAATGCAATTTAGTGATTCGAAAAATGTTATTCATGGTATTTAGTGTATGTTGAGTCCCTATCCACGAACTCGCATCAAATTTCGGGCATCTTCTCCACGTAACATGACGAGGAACTTGTCGAAAAAGTGTTTTTAAATTATATAAAATCCATACGAAGTCCGAAAATCACGAAACTTGTCGAGGTGTCATGTTATGGCATGTGTAGGCTGTGGTAAAAAATTGAGAAGGTTTCGAGGAAATTAAGGCTTGTTTAAGGCTGGTTTAAATCTAGAGTGTAAAGTTTTGAAGTGTCATATCAGATTGTTACATATGCATGCGGTGTTCGGATACTAATAAAAAATAAATTACAGAATCCGTCGGTAATCCACGAGACGAATTTATTAATCATAATTAATTCATCATTAGCACATGTGTTAATGTAGCACCACATTGTCAAATCATGGACTAATTAGGTTTTAAAGATTTGTCTTGTAAATTAGTCATAAACCGTACAATTAGTTATTTTTTTAATCTATATTTAATACTACATGTATGTATCAAATGTTTGATGAGATAGGAAGTAAACATTAGAGTAAGAACATCCGTAGGTGTCAGTATCAGTGTGTCACCGCCGGCTTAATTTTCCAAGACCCCAATTCGACGTGGTCGGCCGGCGCCTGTCAGTCAAATGCATGCATCCGCTGCCACTCAACGACAGTAGGACGGTGTCACTGTCGATGGAGAGTAGAGGAAGCATCGTGTAATTGCACTGCATTGCAGGTGGTTTATACCTTGTTCACAAGTTGCACCAGCTCGTGCTCGTGCTCGTGCCTGCCGGCTTGAAATGAGAGAGACTGGCAGCACTTCACTCCTCCATGCTACTATGCTATTAACTGGTCAATCGGTCGATTAGCGTCACTCCACGATCGACGTGTACAACGACAACTCAAGAAAAAAAAAGGGCACCCGCGATCGCGACGCCTCCTTTTCCCTGCGGGACCGGCCGGCCGTAGATAAGACCTGGCAGTGGCTTCTGGTGCGGTAGCTGATCCGGCGGCCTTGCACTGTCAGAGAAACAAAAGAGAGAGAGCCTAGCTAGCTAGCTGAAGCACAGCACAGCACTAGTGCGGCATCAGTCTGCTACAAGGCCCTGTTTAGTTTCGCTCCAAAACGCTAAATTTTTCAAGATTCCTCATCACATCGAATCTTTAGACGCATGCATGAAGCATTAAATCTAAATAAAAAATAAAACTAATTACACAGTTTAGACGAAATCCACGAAACGAATCTTTTAAGCCTAATTAGACTATGATTGGACACTAATTATCAAATAACAACAAAACGCTACAGTAGCATTTTGCCAAATTTTTTGGCAACGGCCCCAAGCATATGCATGCCAAACTCTGACTGTACATGCATGCAGAGGTCGGCGGCGCCTGCGACGACGACCGCGCACCGGCGGATGGGACGGGTGTTTTTCTTTTTCCCGTGGGAACGGGCGCCGCCGGCTGCTACGGCGAACGAGTCAGTCTCGCCCTCGATCGCCGGTCGCCTCGCGCTTTCATTCCACGTTCCGCTGCGGACTGACCGTGCCCAAGTCGTCGCCCGGCCAGGCGTGGTGGCCTCACCAAGACTCTCGATTCGTCAAAACGCCGTCATACGAGCTGGAAAATAAAAATTTTAATCGAACCTGTCCGGTGTAGATATACTCAGTTGGACGGTACGGTCCTAGCACAATTTATATTCTAGGACTTCCTAGAGCGCTCGTCCGGACGATCGATTCAGGGTGCTAGCGTCAAACTGTACCCGCTCTGCGAGCACCCTAGCTAGCGTATCGAGCTTGCTAGCGAGTGCCCCAGTAGCAGGCCCACATGCGTTGCCCTGGACCTCGCCCGCACCGCCAGCCACTTTGTACGCGTATCCTATGTGCAACACTCGATCTACTTTTAAAACATCCAGATACAACAGTTGCAACATACAAAAATAAGACAGGCATTTAAAACGTGTGTCTGAAACACTTGCAAAAACACTTAGAAAAGACTTGAAAACCATTGAAACATATGCAACATCCAGATGAAACACTTGCAACAAGACGTATGAGATACCTGAAACATACGCTTGCAACGTACATGTATATGCAACATCCAGATAAAAACACTTGCAACATACGTCTGATACAGATGAAACATTTAGAACATACGCTTGAAACATATGTGCATAGCTATTGCAACATGTGCAACATTTCGATCTACGGTGCAACATCCAGATCTACTTTTGTAACACCAATACGAAACACTCGCAACATACCTCTGAAATATCTGGAACACATAAAACATATGTTTGCAACATGCGGTTTCAGCCCAACATCTCCTGGCTGCTTGGGAATGGAAGCTCGTTGGCGTGTAGAGTTCACCGGTGTAGAGCTCGCCGGTGGTGGAGCTCGTCGCTCCGGTGGAGAAGGCCGCGACGGATCTGGCACGAGCTGTCACCGCTCAGGTGGAGAAGGCCATCCGCGTGCTAGAGAAGGCTGCGGCGGACGGGAGACGCGGTGGAGATGGAGGAAGGCAGGCGACCACGGTGGGCTAGAGGCGCGATGGAGATGGAGGAAGGCGGGCAGCCGCGCTCGAGCGCGGTGGAGATGCCGGTCGGCGGGCATTTAGATGTCGGGGAGAATGCCGAGGCGGCGTGGCGGAGTGAGGTCACGGCGCTGTGAAACGAAAGTGTCTGAATGTTGGAAGTCTTCTGGAGAACGGAAGTGTCTGAGTGTTGGAGATGATACAACTGTTGGGCCGTTGGGCTGACCGCGGCCTGCAAACTGGTGCGTATGGATGATCGGACGCCCTCAGCACACCATTTCTGATTCTATTAGGATAGTCTTAACAAGATAGTTTTTCTATACTTGTCAAATAACATAGACATTAGAAATCATATTCTCAATGAATAGTTTTTTCAAAATTATTTTTTATCTAATCATATATCTTCTTTTCTATCATGTACCTATAATATTTTTTATATCTTGATCCTTTCACCTTGTTTTCTCTCGGGTTTGTGTGCACTTTAGCCTTAAATTTTTTAAAGACTCGTTGTCAAGTGATGGTACTAAAATGGCCTGGCTCCCGAGGCTTACCGAGGAAAATTGAGAGTAAGGGATCGTTTGGTAGAAATTCAACAAGCGCTCGCAAAGCTGTTTTGCCTATTAACTTACGAAACAGCTCAGAGTATCGCAGCTCCTCGTGTGAATCTCTAGAAAACCCTATGAAACAATTGTTTAGCATCTGATGAAGCCAAAAAAACTGCTCACACCAGTTTGCTAGACTCACCTACAAGTCAAGATACACTTTTGCCCTCCTCGCTAGTGCTACAGGTGGCGATGCGAGAGCAGGAGCGGTGTTGCAGCCGGTAGCGGCCCGTAGCCCGGCGTGCCCCCAGGCAGCGATGCATGGCTTGGAGGGCCTCATCCGTGGCTCTATGTGGATGAGCGCACCCGGGACTCACGGCCGTGGATTCGCATAGACACGTCAGAGGCGAGGGAAGATGAAAGATGAAGTGGAGGACGGAGCCAATGACTAGGCGTGCAGTGGAGAAGACAAGGTGGAGAGCAGAGGAAAAAATGTACAATAAGTAGAGAATAAGATAGAGGATATTATACACATTTTATCTTTTTTAACAGCAAGGAGAAACTATTTTACCAAACATTTTAAAAAAATGGTTTAGCCCAATCAGCAGAGCTGCTTCACAGCCGAACTCCAATCTTGAGGTCTTGACGACCAAACACTGTGGTCCACATGCGGGTATTGAATATAAAGCTTCCACCGTCACCAAGAGGAATTCCAAATTTTGACCGGCGAAGAAGGTCAGGTAGAGCCTAGCCCCTGTTTTAAAATTTTGATTGATGATGACTTTTGGACGGGGAAAACAAAAGGAGACCACTCCACTGTGCTGTACTGTCAATTCAAAATGGCTGAACGCTGCATGTCCAGTCCAAGCCACTAGAAATCAATCAGGTGACGCGTTGCGTAGAAAATCAGAGTGGCATGGCCCTAATAAACTTTCTCTGGATGTCACCACGCCCCACTAGCTAAAGAGAAAGAACGTACTCCCTCCATTAAAAAAAATGTAATTCTAGGTCTAAGACGACTAGTCAAACTTTCTTAAATTTAGTCTATGAAAAAATATCAACATGTCTATAAACAGATTTATGATAAAAATATATTTTATAATTAATCTAATTATACTAATTTATTATAAGATATTAGTAAATTTTTATATAGAAATGAGAATTGTATTTTTTAGTAAAGGACCAAAAAAAGAGTGCGACGTTTCGTCGAACCAGTTTGCAGTTAAGTATAGTTAGCGTGGTTGGGTTCACTGGATCTTGTAGGTTCCTGATGATGCCGCCGTATGCTAGACGTCGTCCTCGACCATATAGTATTGATTAATTGGATGGACTAATTTGATCCAGATCTTATTTGGTCAAATTAAACTCGTTGCATAACAAAGACTACTAACCCACATCTTTAGCAGTCATGGCATTCAGCCATGATATCTTGCTGTGCTGAGAGGAGAGATCTGTTCTATTCGACACATTGACAGACGACGACATGGTTGCTCTTGTTCAGATAAAAGACAGGAGCTTGCGTTTAAGAATGACGAGTGCTTCTAGAGGCTCAGTCCGGACAAGCGGCGTGCTCCAAGACGATGGCGCCCTCTAGGCTCTAGCAAACAAAAACAAAGAGGCGGAGAATCGTGTTTTCTCTCTCTCAAGAAAACTAGTATCCATTTCCAAATAGTTGGCATTTCTACCCCTTTACTTGTTTTGGAATATCTAGCATTTTATGTTCCTCGAAACAGACATTTTTTCCCATTTTTCCCTGCTAAGAACAGGATCTCTTTCAGCACAACTATTAAATAAAATATTGTGCAATGTATTAATGTATTTTTTTCTTGAAGAACTTGGTTGGGGGCTGTTATATCATACTCCATCCGTCCAGAAAAGAATGCAATTCTCGCTTCCCGAGAAGTCAATCAGTTTGACCTTTGACCAAAATTATATAAAAAAATACTAACATTACTAATGTAAAATTAGTATCATTAGATTAGTCGTAGAATATATTTTTCTAATAAATTTATTTGGAGACATAAATATTTATACTATTCGTTATAAACTTAATCAAACTTGAATTACTTTGACCGGCACGGATTCTATAACGGACGGAGTATAAGAAGAGGAACAACCCTGGTATTACATTCTTTGTAAAAAAAAAACTGGCATTACATTTAATCAAATCATCGTATTGATCATCGTGCTAAGAACCAATGGCCTTGCCGATTCAGGGTACGACGGTAGGTCAAATTATTTTATTTTAACGACAGACTGTTGGCGCGCCACGGTTTACACGTTGTGCGTCCCTCTCCTCCCGGTTTCGTCCTTATCGGGAATGACGGAACCTTCCTCTCTGGCTGCCAGCGGCCATGCCGTGCCGGTGGAACCCATAATTTACTCGTAGCCCAATCAAATCACCCACACAACACAACGCGGCGCCCATAGAAAATCCGTCCGGCGGACGCGGGCCAGCCAGGTGTTTGGTCCCACTGGTCACACCGCGTTTTTCTTTTGATGATCCAGAAAAAGGCCGAGCCCACCAGTCCCAATCAATCAATCCATCGTTCGCCGGCCCCACCCACCACCCTCGGACCTTCCGGCCCGAGCCCGGACCACCCGCACGACTCGGCTCCGCTCCGCTCCGTTCAGCTCAGCTGGCCGCTGACTGGCCGTGGGTGGCTATAAACACCCGCCTCCTCCCCACCGCGGCACCGCACGGCGCACACGGGCTCGGCAGGCAGCCAGGAAACCACCCGAAATCACCCCCGTTTCCGCCCAGAAACCCCGGCCCGCTCCGCACGAGATATTTCCTTTCCTCTCCACCCCCCTCGTCCGTCCGCACGTCCGAAGCGAAGCAACGCCAGGCGAGGAAAAGGTAAGGCAAGCTACTACCTGCTGCTACGCAAGCTCTCTCAGAAGTCAGATCCGTGGCGCTGACGAACCGGGTGGGATCGATCCCCCATCCCCGTTCCGGTTCCGGATCTGAGCCAACAGCCGGGAGATCGAGCTGATTGATGTCTGTGTTCCAGGGAGAGAAGAGCAGCAGATCGAGGAGCGACCTAAGCTGAGAGGAGGATGAGCACCGTGGCAGCCATGGCGTCGTCGTCGCTGAACCCGAACGCGCCGCTCTTCATCCCGGCGGCGTACCGGCAGGTGGAGGATTTCTCGCCCGAGTGGTGGGAGCTCGTCGAGACCACCGCCTGGTTCCGGGACCACTGGTTCCGCCAGCACCAGCTCCACGACGCCGCCTTCGCCGCCGGCGCTGGCGCCGACGACTTCGACGTCGCCGCGCTCCTCCCCGACGACTCCGTCGACCTCCTCGACATGGTCGACACCGACGATCTCTTCTACGCGCCCGACGTCCACCAGGCCGCCAAGCCGGCGCTGCTGCCCGGGTACGACCTCGACGTGCTCAGGGCGCTCAGCCTCAGCTCCCCCAGGGCCGCCGCCGCTGTCGCCGCGCCGTCGCCGCGCGCCCAGCAGCAGCAGCAGAGGCACGCCGACAAGCCGGCGTACGACGCCGGCGCCAGGGGCGCCGCGCGCCGCGCCATCCACCAGCCTCGCTAGAAAAGAGCACTTCTGCTCTCATGGCGGGCCACCACCACCACCAGTCCACCATGGCTGCTGTGCCTAGTGTAACCTCAAGCAAGCGTAGTCTGTTTCTGTGTATACGACTAAAAAACAGAGGGGAGATTCGGCCAAGGCGGCAAGTGCTCTCTCCTCGTAGCTAGCTTTTCTCCTGTTCAGCTCAGTTCTTGTTCATCCAGCCGTGTTAGAAAACAAAACAAGCCCAGAGAGAGAGAGAGAGAGACGGAGTGATGTACTGCTCCTCCTCCTCCCATGTCCATGTTGTTGAATATATGATGGCAATGCAGTCTGATCTTTACGTCTCTTCACCAGTTGCTTCTTGTTCGTTATCCTCGAAATCATTTTGGATTTTGCTGTGTTTCAGTGTGTTCTCTTCTCTGATTTGGGAGCTGGAAAGGGTGTGTTCTCTGTCTGCTGAACTTTGGTGATGGTGACTTCACTTCTGGCCCTGCCTTTGGCGATGCCATCATCCATAGTTCCATGGTGATTACAAGCGGTTGGTGAAGGAAGATTGGGGCAACTGGTTTATGGTTCTTGGGGAATGGTGGTGGATGGTGAGTGGCAGTACAGGAGGAGGTACGAGCACCATCAAGTCCCTCAAAGAGTGCAAGAGAGTACAGTACTACTGTGTGTATAGCTGTTGAAAATGGGATTGAAAGCTCGGTTGCTACACTTCAAGCAAATAATTGTTGCGGAAATGTGACACGAAGTAATGCTACACGAAACTGCTTCGGAATTGATCTGTGGGGCGGAAATTGTCGAACGTTGCCCGGTCTATTTATCAAGGTCGCTTCATATCCGTCTCTGCCTCGCTCTGCTTTTCCATCAGTACTACCTTGCCTTCAGTTTGTCCAATGATTCAGATGGCACTGATGCCCTGTTGGTTTGGCTGATAAGTGATAAGCCATGACTGTACTAGCTGATTTACTACCAGTCGTCGAGACTTCAGGATCCTACATGTGCCAAGCTACTCTCCACTCTCCAGATGACTCTTTGGGATGTCAAGCCGTCTGCATCCACTGAAAAGAATCGGTACTTGAAACAGAGGCCGTAGGAAACACTGATGAACATGGACCACTGATTTTGCCTGCTCGGCAATACCACCAAGCAACCTTGGGACGGCCGGCCAGTTGCACTGCCTGCCAACAGGTGTAACTGATGGTGGTTCTAAAACAGAATTTGCCTGATACCACAAAGCAACCGATGGTAGTTTAACAACAGATTGCAACAATATCGCATAGATTTAGCTCAGTTTGCTGTACATTTGCGATATCATCAGATTGCCTATGTGGCAACCACTTCAGTCCATTCGTCACACTTGTCCTCTCTTGGAATATTGTTTCAACAACCAACTGCATTTAGAAACCAGGTCTCTGTTGGCGCAGTGTGTATAAATGATATGAAAGACTATGCAAGCCACAACAAAACTTCATGTCGGCCAGGCACCTTCCTACAGCCGTCAGGATCCATGAAAGGGATACGACACCTTCAAAATGAAATAATTTGAAGCTTTCCTAACATGCTAATCATGCTTGCAAGGTACATACACCAGCTGACATTGTCCTGCAACTCTTGATGACACTACCAAAGACAGGGCACATGGCACGCTGATGGCAATGTCTTCTTCTCAACAACCAATTCAGAGAACCATGGCATGCCACATGCAACCAATCACACCACCATTTCAGCAGCTGTCAGCGACAGGGGTGACCATGATTAAACATACCATGATTACTTCGCTGGTCATTACAATGATGAGCAGTTGAATTTTACAGAACCTCAAAATGGGCTGAAGACAAATCCCCCTCTCGCTATATGACCAAGCATATATAATAATAAACACAGGCAGCACCAAGGTACTTCACATAAATACTCTGCTGTTACTCGGCAGCTACATTAACACGACGATAGTTAGATGGTATATCTGGATGTTGAAGCAGCAGCAATACGAAAGAGCAACTAATCAACTTACGTAGTGCTTTCAGACTTGTTTGTAGAAGAGGCATATATGCTTGGTCATGCAAGACATCATTCTCGCCAACGGGCACAACAGCGTCATCGTCGAAGCGAAGCCATTGCCCGTTGGCATGCTTTGCGTGAGCAGTGTAGTGGCCCCCTGTATGGGTCCCTCCCATGATGAGTGATGGTTGCAACAAGCTCATAATTTCGACCCTGTACACAACAAAGACGAACAGTTAGATCAAGTGATTTAGTAGTACCAATCAATTGTAATGTCATTTCAATGTGTTACGACCACATGATCGCTGTACAAACTCAATTCATGCTTAAAGATACTGATACTAAATGTCACACAATCAGGACATCAGATGCAACTAGAGACATAAAGCATGCCTGCACCTACAAACCCATATAAGATGTCACAAATATGTTGGGGAAAAAACACATTTACAAATGCATGTCGAGCAAATTATCACCTCTGTTGATGGTGAGCTCAGCAGATCACGACTAAGAACCAGTTCTTTTGGGAAGTGTAGTGGCTTATAGACTTTAGTGCTCCCATGATTTCCATAACTAAAC
The DNA here is from genome assembly GCF_019320115.1 of Miscanthus floridulus. Lineage (NCBI taxonomy): Eukaryota > Viridiplantae > Streptophyta > Magnoliopsida > Poales > Poaceae > Miscanthus > Miscanthus floridulus. The sequence continues at coordinate 145,922,548 of NC_089582.1, read as the reverse complement.
CTCTTCAAGTGCAGTATCATTATCTTTGAAAGTGCGTGTATCTTGAATGATTTTCTAGCTGTCACCAAACCAGCCTGCAAGATCAAGTTTGATACTACATTATAACTGTAGCTGACTGCAATAAGTTACTGTGTCTGTTTAATGAAAGAAGAGCTGCACTATGGCACCCAAAATAAATAAAATGGAGAAAAGTACAGGTCAGGCTAAATTTAACTTATAGCAATTTCAAGAGAAAAGCCCATTAATAAATAGAAAAAAGTTAACATACAGGTCATAAACCCACCTTAAATAGAGGCACGAATAAAAAACTCATAAAAAGCATTCTAGAAATGCATCTAAAGGTAAAACAAACTAGAAGATGCATATTTTGCAGTTTCGTCTTTACAAGTCACTCGCTAGCAAAATGCATTTCACGACACCACTTGTATTGTGTGATGATGAAATTAGATGCTAAAGATATACTAAACACAAAGGTGACAAGGTAGATACCTTTCCAGCAGCTGTTCTGTATCCTTCCAAAGATTCAGGAGTATAGAACAGACGAAGTGCATCATTAAGTGTCTGAACAGCGTCTGGGAATATATCAAGATGGAGCAGTAGGAAGGGCTGAACAGTAGCTGATGGTTTGTTACCTGGAAGGTGTATTCATCAGTATACAACACTGAAAAGACGGATAGGAAACAGCACAAGTGGGCCTACTCAAACATAAGTTTGAGCCTATCCCTATGGTGAATAACTAATGCGATCATGATATTATCATATTCCATTGCAGAAAAGACGGATAGGAAACAGCACAAGTGGGGGCAGTTTTAACTTAGCAGGGTAGCTGGGTTAGTGCTGAGATGCATTCGTGCATTATTATCTTCAAGGGAAATGACAACAACGTAGAATTACCTTACAAGACACAGAAAAGTCCTAGATCCTTTCTCATTATGTCAAAGGGCTAACATAGACAGACACTTCATTAATCGACAACATGTAGAATGCTCTTGAAACATGAACTATTGAGCCTGATATTGGGCTGGTTAGAGACGAAAAAAAGCAATGACAGCATGCACCGCAGGAGGCAAAAGGTGACTACAACCAGATAAACAGGGAATGTGTTCATGGAAACATGATGCGGGCATAACAAATCAAGAAAAACTGAAAAAGCACAACTTTCCAAGTTCTTTCAAAGAGATATAGCTAGATAGATATACAGTTGTTTACAGAAAAACTGAGTCATCTCCCTCAGGACAAGACAAAATTTACCTGCAGCTTTCACAACACTCTGTAGCTGCCCTCCAAAAATAGCACTTAGCTCAGAGGGAACAAAACTCTGAGTTCTAACTATTGCAGATTTGTTCTTTCGTCCAACTGTCTCCCAAGCATCATCATCCACAGAAGAAACAACCATACCCTCCTTGGAATTCGATCCATTGCCATTAAGCTTCAGCAGTTCATCATGCATTCTATCCATGGCAAAACTTAAAAACTCTTGAGCATCTTCCTGCCTGCAGAGCGCAAAAGTGCATATGTTATGGTGGGCCAGGTGTATCAACGCCGTAAGCGGAGCCGTGGCTGAGGAATGCGCAGGCGACACGCACGGCGCGCGGCTCAGCATGGTGATCGCGTCCAGAGTGGGCGCCGTTCATAGATTATAGGATCTCAGATTTGGAATTGTTATCATAGTTATTAAGGCGCTAAGGCGAGACGTGGCGAGCCACCCCCTTCCAATCGCCTAGGCGATCATAAGGCGAGGCAAGGCGACGCCATATGTTCAAGGCAGGAGAATGGAGAAGGGATAAAAATGAAAAATGAAAAAGTAAAGAAGAAGGACAAGGAACATAAAAGGCCCAGTCCAGCAGACAGCCCATAAAAGCCCTCCCCGACTATCCTGAACTATCTAGGGCTGCCACTGCTCCTCTCCAAGTGCTTCTTCTCCCTCTCGAACACCTTCTCAGTATCCACTGCTGGAGCTGCCTCCTTCCAGATCTCCTCTCCCCTTCCTCACTGCTGCTGTCGCCCCCTTCTAGATCTCCCCTCCCCTTCCTAACTGCCGCTGCCGCCCTCCTTCTAGATCCCTGTGCGAGATCCCCTGCTGTTGCCCTTCAAGAGCCCCTCCCAGAACTGCTGGGGAGCAGAGCTGATGGGGATGGGAGCAGAGATTAGTGGTTAGCCTTGCCTGGTCCTCCTCCAGTTCTTCCTATGTCTCCTCCCTCCCCTGCTCCCTCATTTTGCTGGTTTTGGTCGTGGCGTCGAGGACACCCAGACTTTTTTCAGCGCCTGGACGACTAGGCGACGCCTAGGCGACGACTTAAAAACTATGATTGTTATTCAGTTTGTGATTTGTTAGGATTTGGCTATAAAGCCCAAACACTTGGTTAACGAGAAACTCAGCTGGAGATTGATTGCAATCTCTCCCGCTATCTCTCTCTCTCACGCGCGCACTCAACCTCGCTCTCTCGCTCATGACACCGGCCAACAGGACGGCGTCGCATTCTCGCCGCCGCCGCCGGGAACCCAAGCCTCGCCCTCCTACACACCACGATTACTTCCTGCGCGGTTGTAGTAGCGACCCCAACAGCATATAGCATCACAAACTAAGCCAAAAGCTTAATTGCAAGGGAGACAACAGTTTATAAAGGACATTAACAAACAAAATTAAAAAGATAACAACATGCTCAATGTGTTTACAGACAACTTTATCAGAATAAACTCGATATTGATGCCTATGGTCACCATGAAAGGCCCACAGCCCATTTAGGAGGTGAATTTGGCATTTGGGAGACTCTGAAAATGATTGTGTGACCATGATTGCAAGCAAAGCTTGCAACATAGATACACAAGATTTGAATCAGCTAAAACCCTATAAATATGTAGTCATCCAGGTCTTTGCTACTTGCTACTCAATGAGATAAATCCTTTATGGCCTAAATGCTATATTCGATTCGGAATCCACAACTTGAGGAGTTTTGCTCAAGGAAAAAACATACCAAAGAACAGAACCACAAGCACTTACCTTGGCCGAGCAGTTACTCCAGCCGGCACATCTGGTGTAAAGTTTCTGAGAACAGCATCAAACATGGCAGGATTAAGTGGTTTTGCAGCAACAGTAATAGCCTTCTCATTTTTCTTGATAACTGACTCCTCAGCCACATCGACTTGAGAGATCAACTCAACAAATGCACTCAGAGTTGGGTAGCCAACCTAAAATGAAAGAAGTGGTTAAAACAAAGGAAATCAAATAAGCGCCAAAATTGCATCAGACTGATTTGATTAGGTACAAGTACCTTAGGTATACTGCGGTTCCTCAAATCCTGCAATAGGTGGACAAAAGGCGAGCATGAAAGCAATGCCTGCAAAGTTGCATTCAGAAAGCAGATATTTCCTGTGTTCCTCAAACCATGTGGAAGCAAGGGCATGTTCTGAGAGGCCTTCTTATTTAGGCTAGTGACTGCCTCTTCTGCTGGAGCTGCAACAATGGATGTATCGACAATTGGGCTACCATTTTCAGTAATTTCCCTTTCCGTGTCTAACTTTCTACTTTGAGTGGGTTCGATGCCATCCTTGTGCACCTCCAACGTCATTTGTGGTGTTGGATTGCTGATGCTTTTGACAGGCACAACTGGTGGGACAACAGTCTCTGTCTTCTTCACATTCTCAAATACACCATTGTTAGCAGGAACATTAACAGGGGGGCATCCATTAGCCAGAACTAGTCCACCATTTGGAAGGCTTGATCCTGCAGCTTTCTTTTCATTACCGCATGCATTCTCCTTTGCGATGGCACTGGTCTCGCAGTTTGCTGATTTTGCAGGAAGAACAACACTTGAAATAGATATTTTCTCTAAATTCAGCACTGAAAAGTTCAGGGTGCCAAACTGGATCTCCGTCCGCTCACATTCTTTGCTGACGCTTTTAGTTGGACTTTTGAGAGGCTGACCCTGGAACAACTTAGTCTCATCCTCCGTAAAGGACCCAAACAGCAACATCTGCATCACAGACAGCACAACTTTTATTGTTAACAAGTAACTTACGCAGCAAAAAAATCTACTGCATATCAAAATAATTGTACAGAGAGCCCTTTGGAAAGGGGCTGTATCTTTGAATTACAGCAGAATACTGCTATACTCCCACGCGCATCACACAGCAATCGTCGGGAGCCAGAATAGCATAGCAGTTATCAATGATCATAATCCAAATGAACATCCAAATAGAGTCCATAGTTCGATACATATGAATTAATTGCTTATGCATCCAGTAACGGGGATACAACGATTCATACACGCGCAGCAGCATTGAATCATCGTGCCTGCCAGGTACTACAAAACCCCCAATCCAATCTAACTCGCCCGCACCCCCAACCTTCAACCACCCCGCCTCACTTTAATGCGCCACGCCATGGGAGCCGGACAGGCAGAACCCACAGTTAAACCACGCAATTAAGCCCAAACGACGACGCCAATGCAAGCGCGCGGACAGTACCTTCTCGCCGCCGCCGCCACCACCGCTCATCTCGGCTGCGGTGGTGAGGCCAATCGCTGGGCGCAGGAAGCGGCCGCTCGGGGGACGACCTCTTGAGAGCTCTTCTGCGACCGGGGCCAGAGGAAGCCGAGGTCGCAGGTGGGAGACATCAAAGGCGGCAGCGGCGGCCGGCGGCGCCGATGGGGGTGGCCGTCCGCGCGGCCGACCGCACGGCAGAGTCCGGTTCGGCGCCGGCGCTGCGCTGTGGGGTTGGGCGGCGGTGAGTCGGGGACGTCGAAGGCCGGGGGCCGAGGTGTAGGGTTTGGGGAGGGGAGAGGCGAGGTGGGGTTGGAACTGGAAGCCTGGGTCTTGGGAGGAAGGAGGACGGCACGGGGGCATTTGACGAAGGCTTGCTTGGGTTGGTGGTATTTGTCGATGCGGGCGGGCGATTCGTGGGCTTGGGCTGTACCTTGTACGTGCGGCGCCACGGGCCTGACCGCGCGCTTTTCTTTGCAGTTGGTGAACGAACTCGCTTTGGACTACTCGCAGCGTGTGCTTAAAAAAAGGTCCATTTTAAAGTCCATGAATCTGATTTGCTTCTGAACTTTTAAAAATTAATAAACCATACAAATTACCTCTCTATTCTGTTTGTGGTTTCTAGACAGATTTTTATTTTTTCCTAAAAAATCTCTAAATACTTAATCAGATTATTAAACCAGAGAAAGTATCTCTAAGCTTCTAGAAACCTTGTCAATTATTTTCTAGATTTTTAATTTTTTTTTGAGGAAACTGTCTTCTAAATCATTTCGAACCAGAGATAAGATGTATCACTTTGGAATCGATAATGATACGCCACGGACGTCTGTCCCATCCGTCTTGTGTCGCTCGCGCCTGCTCTATGTGCCCCACCTATGTCGCCCGAGCCTTGCCCACCCGCGCACCGTTGCTGGCCGGTAAGCCGAACATGGCCTAGCTTCAACAATACACTAGCGGAGTACTGTAGCGAGTGCTGGCCGGCAGCTGCAACTGTTTTAAATGAACATTGAACTCTTACATGCTTGAAACTGTAAATTTGAAACATTCTTTGTAAGTCTTTTTTTTAAACAAAATTCTTTGTAAGTTCAAATCACGTCTCCCAAATCTAAACGAGGCTACTGTTAAGAGCCCCTGACACCTTGGGGCCAACGTGCCAGAGACACAAATTACAGAGCCGACCCCACCTAACAGAGAGAGTGAGAGACACTTCACTGCGGCGAACAAGTTGGCCCAGCAGACACGAGCTAGATCCACCCTCTCTCCGTATACTTAGGATGAAAACGGTACGGATATTTTCCGACCGTATTTAAAACCAAATCCGTTTAGAGGGGTTGAGATCTATCCGTATCCGAGTTCGGATATCCAACGTCCGATATCGTATCCGTATCCGAATACTCAAATCGCATATTTATGATGTCGATATCCAATCGTATCCTATCCAACATAGTTGACATTATCCATATTTGAATCCAAATCTGGACATAAATATAAAAACAAATGTAACGTATACTCCAGTGCCCGACGGCCGAACACGTGACTCCAGCCAATGAGGGCGCACCACGTCACCCCATCGCCACTCATATAAAACCTCTTGACCTCAGTGCCCGCCGCCGGCGACCACCAGACAGCAGCCCGCCACCGCCGCACGCACCGCGAGGAGGCCTCGAGCGGCAAGCTCGTCGAGAGACACCAAGTCAGCGAAGCCCCGAACCGTCCCTCCCTCCCATGGCCGTCCGCCGCAGGCCCGCGGCGGCCGCTGCCGGGGACCCGCCTCCGCAGGCGCCACCGGCAGATGCGGCAGCGGCGCCAGACGAACCGGTTCTCCGGCCGCCGAACCTGCGCGTGGCCGCTGTGGCGGCGGCGCTCTTCCTCGCGCCCTTCTCGTACCTCGCGTTCGTGCACTACCCGCTGGGCGCCGATCTGCAGCGATCCATCCTCAAATGCGGCGCCATGAGCCTCGTTGGCTTCTGCGTCGCGCTCAAGCTCATCCCTGTCGCGGCCCGCTACCACCTCCGCCGCCGGATGTTCGGCTACGACATCAACAAGAAAGGCTTGCCCACGGGCCAAATCAAAGTGTGAGTGCGCTAGCACATTTGCTTGTCCTATTGCAGATGCCATTGCTCTAGGAGTAGACTTAATACTAGATTCGAGTGTTTGCCTTCAGGACAACACGTTTTGCTGGTTTATTGATGCAGCAGTGCTGTCAATATACTTGATATCAGCTCGATTGAAGTCAATTGCATAGCTGCAGCCTTGAGAGTTGAATTTGTTCGGTTCCTCTGCATGGCTTGGAAACTGTCGTTCAAAAAGAGATTGCTAAGAAATGGTGCATAAGTTGGAAATTAGAGATTGCCCGCTCTTTGGATACTAGGTGAAGTTGTGTAGGGGTGGCTTAGGCTGCTTCTTTGTAGTTGATTATGGACTCCCAACCTACTTCAAGGGTTACAATTTAATAATTTGATTTTTATCATCTTATGGATTCAGTAATCTTTAGATGAAATTTGTGTGCTTTAGAGAGTTCATCCCCTTTTGTTTAATGGAGTAAATAAATTCTAAAATAAGTAGTCCAAGCTTTGTTTACGCTTTAATTTGGATGCCTAGCTTCGCTGATGTACTGAAGAGGCAATATAATTACAATCTTGAACAAGCTTCACAATAATATCCCTTATCTTTTTTTTTCATTATATAAACTCTTAATGAACCAGCTGCAAAGCAATGGGTTGCTAAAAGCTTTCCCTTTAACTCACATATGTAGATTTCATGTACCGCCTCATCTCCCTGTGTGTATGCAAACCAAATTCTTTGTATGACTCGGCAAATGTCCTTGGTTCTCTGAATAACAGATATATTTAGAAAATTCTAAAAAGTTTTGCTTGTTATGATGCCTTGTTAATGTTTTCCCCCAATTATGATGTTGCATGCTAGTACATATATGTGACTTAAGGTTGTGATAAACTCAGTAGGAGACACTTTTGACAAGCTCTTGAAGGTGTAACATTAGTATTTTAGATCATTATGTAGGAATTCATATTTAACAACTGAAGACACAATGTTATAAGTTAAAGAATACCACTGTATGCACCATTCAGTAAAAAACTTTAGCAGGATCTGGTCTGACCTGTAGCTATAGTCATGTTAAAGGCCATTCTTGTTTGTCTAAACATTGTTTTTTTTTGCAGGCCTGAGGCACTAGGTCTTGTTGTGGGGATTGTCTACTTGGTTATTGCTATTATATTTCAGCAGTTTCACTATGCCCCAGACTCCATTGTATGCCGTGACTAGCAGTATTGTTTTGACATTTACAAACTATGTCTTATGTCCTGAAACATATTTCACAATGGCTATTGATGTCTTCTTGTTGCAGTGGCTTGTTGAATATAATGCAGCGTTGACATCAGTCTGCTTTATGATTCTTCTTGGATTTGTTGATGATGTTCTTGATGTTCCATGGAGAGTGTATGTTGCTTGTCAGACTGTCTTTCTGTTCACTTAAATAGTGATGTGCTACCACTATTGTGTTGCTGATAAATTGATTTTCGAAATGTCCTGCATTGAAACAGGAAACTGGCGTTGCCAACGTTTGCAGCACTCCCATTGCTGATGGCATATGCTGGTGGCACTTCCATTATCATTCCAAAGCCTTTAACTCCTTATGTTGGACTAACAGTTTTGGAGCTAGGTATGTGTATCCACTTAAAGCAGGTTGAAAGTGTATATTTACTATTTGGTGGTTGCAGCACTTGTGTTTGTTTTTTTGCTGTTATACAACCAGGAGACAATTATAGAAATCCACAGGCATAGCAGACCTCACTATGAAATCCTTAGCTTGTTAGTCATTCACTCTTGATTATAACTCATAAAATAGAATGTGTTTGTCAGTGTCTATGTTCTTCAACACCATATTTTATCTACTATAGTGTCTATCAAGTCTTGCCTGCTGATACTGTTTTATTTTGTTCCTCATTTTTGTGGCCTAGGTTCCCTGTTAGTCTTTGATCTTTAGCTTTTTTCCATTGTCCAAATAAGCCCTCCACTTTGGATCTTTGTCCAAATGTGCCACTCCTTATAGGTCAGTGACAGTAACTTATCATGTTTCTGGAAAACTGAAAAAGTTTTTTTGTGGAATAGTTTTACATTATGCAGTCTTTTGGAGATTTGTGGACTTTAGAAGTTGACTTTATTAGATCATCAGGATCACAGATTCATATGCTTACTATCTCGTGCAACTCTGTCACTTGTATTTTTAAGAGACTCACAACCTGTTTGTTCACATTTTGATAGAATCTGATATTTGCATTGACTGAGCATGATAATTCTGTAATAGCGTAATGTTTTGCTTCATTACTGGCGACAATGCTTTATGCCTGGTGTGTGGATGTTGATTGGTAAGCATACTAGATAATAATCTCTCTTCAGTGCCTGTTTTCGTGAACTATTTGCAAAAATTTCCTCAATTGCATGATTACTTGTGTGCGTTTACTTGTGAAGCCTATTTCCAATTTCACCTCTGTTGCTGAACCCTGTTTCTGATTCTGTAATCAGAAGCTATTCTATACACTGATCTTTTGTTTCCTTTGGCATGCAGGTTTATTTTACAAGCTATTCATGCTCTTGTTAGCAGTCTTTTGTACAAACTCGATAAATATACATGCTGGCCTAAATGGACTTGAAGTTGGGCAGACAGTTGTTATATCTGCTGCGGTATAAACAAAATATATTCCTTTTGTACATGAATTCTGCATACCACTCATGTCCTGATGGTGTGTGGCCTTTCCCAGGTTTTGATACATAATGTAATGCGCATAGCATCTTCTACAGACATTGAAACTCAGCAAGCTCATGAATTCTCTATTTATCTTGTCCTGCCTTTCCTAATCATTTCATTAGCTTTGCTAGCTTTTAACTGGTAAGGACCTTGAGAAACACACTATATCTGTTTAAATCGGAGTTTTGTTTGTCTCTTTTTTTTCTTTGGAGAAAAATCATGACATTTATGCATCAGGTACCCTTCAATTGTTTTTGTTGGTGATACCTACACCTATTTTGCTGGAATGGCTTTGGCTGTGATAGGAATTTTGGGACATTTCAGGTAAACATCTTTAATTGTTTCCTACAAATTTCACTAGTACTTTATTATTTATCAGTCAAGAATACTCAGCCAGTGTGATCTATGTTGTCAGTTGTTTTCTTGTTTGGATGCATGTGCATAAAAGCATTTCCCCTATTTTTCTTTTCTGGCTTTTCATTCTTTTACTGCATCTCCTTTTTTTTTGTGTTGCATTTTCCCATTTTTTATCACGAATTTCATAGGGTGGATATGTGTCAGGGTGGAAAAGCTATCTTCGCTGTGAGCCCAAACTTGTGCCATCGACACTGTTTATGCTCATCCACCTGACATCTGTAGCATTAGTGTGCTAGATTTACATACTGACATGCAGTTCATTTTACCTATTATCATTTGTAATAACTGAATCTGATCAATGACCGTTTTGAGTTTGCAGTGAGACGTTATTGCTCTTCTTTTTACCTCAAGTTCTAAATTTCTTGTGTTCAGTCCCACAGGTCAGGAGAAATAATTTTCATTTAATTTCTTTATTTTGACTCTCTGAGATATGAGTGTTTTGTAGCTGAGTAGGTACTTGATATGCTTAAACTTCAGAATTATGTCTTTGTTTCCTGCAGCTCTTTCACTTTGTTCCTTGCCCAAGACATAGGTTGCCGAGGTACTTTTCTGTTGCTTTGATCTATAAACCATGAAGAGAACTTATTACGCTATGAGTTCTTATGGAGTTTCTAAAATATGCTTCCGTCCACAGGTTTGATCCTGAAACGGGTCTTTTGACTGGTACAAAAGATGGGAATCTAGTTAACATATTCCTTAGGTTATTTGGAAAGTGCTCAGAGAAGGCCCTTTGCATAAGGCTCCTTAGTTTCCAGGTAGACTTGAAATGCACTCTTGCTGCAGACTACTATTGTACTATGTTGCAAACTTGTTTCTTGACTTCTGAAGATCTTGTGAACTGGCTCTGTTTTTATTATTTGGTTATGCTGCAAAGAAGTCATAATTATTCACATTTGCAAAATTCTTATTCTGAACAGGGGATAAGCTCTTTTCTAACAGCTAGAGAATAGACGAAAGAACTAAGTTAGTTAGATGTTTATGTTGAACTAAGTAAAAGTTTCATCAGTTAAATCTGAACTCAGACCTGGCATTAACAACCCTTTCAGAGTGCGCGTCAATGTAAATCAGCAGAGTTGTCTGATACGTAGCACGACAATAGCTATAAGTCACAACTTGATATATCTGCATTGTGATGTACAATAGCACGACAATAGCTATACGGCAATAGCTATAAGTCACAACTTGATATATCTGCATTGTGATGTACAATCACGTGAATGCATTGTGTTTACATTTCGTTTGGGGATCGATCATAACCCTTCGTCTTCATGTCTAACAGGCTCTATGTTGTGTATTCTGCTTCTGGCTAAGATACATGCTTACCGGATGGTACAAGTGATCACCTGGGAAAGGCTCTCCAACTTGTCGCCCAGCTCGTTTGAAAAATCAGTTGCATCTGATGGCTGTTGTTTTCGTCGACTAACCACCCAAAATTTCCAGTAGTATTCACGCAGTAGGTTTTGGATTCGTTTCCTATACTTGTGCTAACTACATTTTCCAAAATTTTGTAACTATATATGTACAATGCCTTTGGCTTCAAGGAAGCTTGCTGCACGCCTGAACTCTCTAGTCTGTATACTTGTGTACCAAGAGCCTGATTCTTGCCTGATATCATGTTTAGTTTAAGGAGTGGGACGATGGAATTGGAAAGAGAAAAATGTATTGTAGGTCCTTAAACTTTTCTCGAATTCGTATTTGGGTCCATAAACTCTAAGTCCACTCGTGGACCTAGATAATCACTCTGAGAGATCACACACCTAGATGAGAATACGAGAAAACTTTAGCTTTGAGAGTTAAAAGAGACCTATATGAGAATTCTAAGAAAAGTTTGAATTTTAGGGCCTTTTTGGCAGGGCTCCGATGGCTTCGGCCCCTGTTCACCTGTCGACCGCCCACGGGCTGACGGGGGCTACTGTTTATCGGAGCCGTTTTTCTCTCTCCTCCTTTTCTCTCTCACAGACACCGCCGGAGCCGGAGAAGCTCGTTTTTCGGGCTTCGCGGCTCCGGCTCCCCCTGGCACCTATCGGCCCGTGGGCGGCCGACAGGTGCGGGAGCCGGAGCCGCGGGAGCCCTGCCAAAGAGGCACTTAATCTCTCTTTTTTGTTTGGCCTGATCACGAAATGGGGACTTCTTTTTTTTGTTTGGCCTGATCACGAAATGGTTTAATGTGATGGAAAATGGTGCCTTTTTTTCATCACCAAAACAAAGATCAATGGCCCTGTTTGGATCCAGGGGCTAGAGCTAGTTTGTGCTAGTTTGAGCTCAACTAGCCCAAAAGTATTTAAACAGGAGGGCAGAGTGGGTTATTTGCAACTAGCCCACCCCAAAAAACTATCCCCAAAAGAGGTGATTATTTGGTCTAGTTCTGGTGGGGCCCACTGAAAACTCTTATTTTTTTATTACTCCACCCGCACCGGATCCTCGCGACTCCCATCCCCCCATCGCGACTCGCGCCGCCGCTTCAATCTGCCAAAGGAGCAGCGCCGGCGGCCCCCCTGAGGCGGATCTCGGTCGCCCACGCCGCCTCCCTCCCTCCCGCCGTGCCCTTCCCCTCTGTCTCCAAGGCCGCCGCCGTCGTAAGCTCCGGCCACAACAGGTCGCCTCCACCGGGCCACTTGCTGCGTAGGTGAGAGTGAGCCACGTCTCCGTACCTCCAGATCGACCCCGCTCTGTTGTGCTCTGATCTAGAGAAGTTCGCCATAGACGGAGACGGGTTCGACGACTTGTGGAGCTCGCAGGTGAGAGTGAGGTTTGCTACTTGAACTTTCTTGCAAAAATTTTTATCCAATTACACTTGTTCATCTAAGTCTCATTGTGTGCCTTTGAAAATATGTAGGGAAGTATTATGTGGTTGATGCGGGGTACCCAAACCGGCCGGGCTACCTTTCACCATACAGATGTACAAGGTACCATGTGGAGCAATGGCAAAACGGCCCGCCGCCACAAGGTATGAAAGAAACCTTTAACCATGCACATGCCAAAGTTAGGAATGTCATAGAGCGAACTTTTGGAGTGTTGAAGATGAAGTTTAGGATTTTGTTGAACATGCCAAGATTTCTAGAGGAGAAGCAAACTAGAATTATTGTTGCTTGTATGGCTCTTCATAATTTTATTCGAGAGAGCAGAATTGCGGATAGAGAATTTGATGCCTGTGATGCGGATGAAAATTATAACCCAATGCCTAGTTCTTTGGCATCAGCATGGCCAGAAGATGAACCTCTGGTTGAAGATGTCAACATGAATGCCTTCCGTGATGAATTAGCTCATGCTTTGTTTCATGGAATGTAATTTTTTTGTTTAGCTTGATTGAGGACTTGTAAGTTTGAGTGACACATCTCATATTTATGGATAAATTAAAATTTATTGTGATTTGGATGCTTGATTTGTAAAACTAATGTATTTGTATCATTTGTGTGCGGGAGGAGGCCACACAAGAGCCTGCCACACCAAATCCGGCTGGAAAGATGGTTTAAATGAGCCAAATAATTAGAAAAGTACATTTATTGTTAATCTAATCCTTGTATCCAAACACCTCTTGGACTAAAGTTAGTTCAGGGCTAGTCTAGAGCTATAAACTAGCTCTAACTTCTAGCCGAGCTAGAGTATCCAAACAGGGCCAATATATGGATGGATGTATGCCTCCATGATCCATGAATGACTACTATCATATCCTAGATAAGTAGGATGACATCATTGATCATGCTAAACACAATGGGTTGTGTTAGCCCATTAACTGCTACTGCTACTATCTTTAGAAGGCTTAATCAATGTCAAATACGGGAGGCCACTGCGCGTCTCCCGCCCCGCCACCCTTGCAACCAACCGCTCCCTCCCCTTCCTCCCTCTCCACGCCGATCGCGCCCCCCAGGCCCAGAGTCCAGAGCGTCGCGCGCCAAGGGGAAGATGCTGAGCTCGTCGGCGTCGAGGCGGGAGGCCGCGGCGGCAAGGGCGACCAAGAGCGGCGAGGTCCCCAAGTCGGCCGCCATCTCCTGGAAGGACGTCGCGGCCACCGCCAGGAGCGGCGAGCTGTCCAAGGCGGTGGCTGGCGCCGAGCTCTCCAAGGCGGTGGCCGCCGTCAGGGAGGCCGCGGCCGTGCACCACGAGGGATGGATGGTGCGCTACGGCCGCCGGAAGATCGGCAGGTCCTTCTTCCACACGCGCTACTTCGTGCTCGAGAGCAGGCTGCTCGCCTACTACAAGAAGAAGCCCAAGGACAACATGGTACGATTCGATTGCCATTTCCATAGGTGCTAGGGTTTGTTCTTACTGGAGCTAGCGCCTCCAACCTCTGAACAGTTCGGTCGGTTTTATTTGGGTGCCCAATGTGGGTTGCCTTTGTCTTTGCCTAGGATTACAGTCTGGTAGAACATTGGGTGCTCCCTGTTGCAAACATGGGAGCCTGCTGTTATATCACCCAAAACAAAGTGGTGATCCATTAAGCACGATGATTATGTTTTCATTGTTGCAATTAATTATGTATCAAAATCGCCGATTAGTCAACATTAAGTTTTCGATTTTAATTATTTTTTCCTTTAGTTATCTGCATTCGTGCTGTTTCTGATACTGTACTATGAACTACTCTCTTAGTTATGCTTGATTTCCCAATATATTATATATTCATCCTACCTGCCACCTGAATCGCATTAGCACCAAAGTATCCTTTCTGATGTTTGATAACTTCGGTGAAATTTGTCATTGTTCATCCAGGTGCCCCTCAAGTCGCTGCTGATAGATGGGAATTGCAGGGTGGAGGATAGGGGGCTCAAAAATCATCATGGGCAAGTGAGTTTGGCCTCCAGTTTTGTTTACTAACTTGAATTGTGAATGTTATGTGGTCAGTAATCTTCATGTGTACTACATCCTGCTACAAGAAGCTTGGTAGATGCCTTCTTCCTAAGAAAATGAAATACGCCATAAACATATATGTGTCTGAGATCATCTTCTTGTATGACAAACTGATTGTGAAAAAGGGCCCACTACCATCTCAACTACTATATAATGCACCTCACTAAGTACATGCGGATGTATAGGATGCAACAACAACCAAGCACTTTAAAACTATATAATGCACCGCACTAAGTGTTCCATGGCATGTGATTTTTCTACTTTCCTTGGCAATCGCAGTTGGATTTTCCTGTGCTTATTCTCATCCCTCCCATGGGTTCTTTTTCAGATGATTTATGTTCTCTGCGTTTATAACCAGAAAGAGAAGGAGCATCAAATAACGGTTAGTTGAAGTAGCTTCAACCATTAAACAGAACCACAATCCTCCCTGATTTATCTAGTTTCAAGTGACAAGTATTCAATCCACAGATGGGTGCACATGATATTGAAGATGCATTGGCCTGGAAAAAGAAAATAGAGCTCCTCATTGATCAGGTGCAGTAAGTCTCTGTTTCAGCCCCATTTTTACAGCTATGGCACAATTGCTACAAGCATGTCTTGAGAAAGCTTGGATTTCATATGCCCTTTTCCATATATTATTTAGGTTGGTTAACAAGTTGATGATTGCGTATTAGTTTGGTAATTAAATAGTAGGCAGTAATGTTTCACAGTAAATCACAGTGCTAGAATGTGATATGAGCTTCTTAGATCCCATAGCTCTCACTGCGTCAAAAGTACTTGACCAGTTGGTCACTGTCTTCAGAAAATTCGCAACTTAATTAAACTAAATAGCCGCTGAATCAGATGCTAGACAGCACTGTATCTTAATTCGTTTTGCATGAACATTGCAAAATCAAGGACACATTTTACATGTTATAATGCAGAACGTTTTCTTTTCTTCCAGCAACCAGACTCTGCAGCTAAAACCCATAAGGCATTTGCTACAATGGACTTTGACATGGAACTCGGAGGGCAGTTCTCCTTGTCAGACCGTGACAGTGCGTAAGTGGCATTACATGTCTTCGAGTATCTTGTGTAAGGAATTTTACTGAATTAGCTAGAAACTTAATATTAATGTAGAGCTGAAGACGAAGAGGAACGGCCCACTTTAGTTCGCAGGACAACTATAGGGAATGGTAAGAAGTCATGCTAACTGATCTTTGTGAAGTTGTGTACTGATTTGCAGCATTTGTGTTCATAATTCACCATATCATTTCTGTTCTTAGGTCCCCCCGAATCAATACATGATTGGACCAAAGATGCTGATTTTGGTATGTCCAGTCAGAATGACCCCACTCAACTCTATTCTAAGAAGAATTGGCGACTACTTCGATGCCAAAATGGCAAGTCTGTGTTTCTTTCCTTAGGTGTTAATCCTTCCTTGGAGGATGTTTGAAGTTGGGATCGCTTACCGGTTTGCATTGGCAGGGTTGCGCATTTATGAAGAACTTCTGGAAGTTGAATACCTTGTATGTTCCAATTGTAGTGCCTTTTCTTCTCCAAAATAAATCTGGGTACAACCTGAAACTCTAAAGCTGATGACAACATGCTACTGCATGCCATGTAGGCAAGAGGCTGTAGCCGAGCTATGAGGGCTGTTGGTGTAGTGGAAGCCACAAGTGAAGCCATTTTTGGGCTGATGATGAGCATGGATGCAACAAGATACGAGTAAGCAACTGGTCCTTTAACTTAGTGGTTTCCCTAATACAAATACCCCCGTTTGAGGCCTATTTCTTAGTGACAAGCCTTTGACCAACAAGTACTCTATTAGTATATAATTTCAGTGCCACAAATTTGTACTCTATTAGTTTATATTTAAACACAATTATTTATGTGTGTATTTGTAAGTGGTCTTTCCCTTTTTTTTGGAAACATAGTCTTTCCCTTTATTTTCCTTCTTAATATAATGATGCACCACAGGCACACAGCTCTCCTGCGTGTCCGAGAAAAAAAATGCCTTGTAAAAGAAACCGAAGGGAGTGTTTAATATCATCCTTGTTGATCTTTCTTTTCTATTTAGGTGGGACTGTAGTTTTCGCCAGGGTAGTTTAGTTGAAGAGGTTGATGGTCACACTGCAGTACTATATCATAGTTTGCAATTGCATTGGTGTCCAAGGTAACTACAATTCTCATAGATTGACAAGTTCCTGTCATAATCTTTTGCCTCTGATTATTCTAAATGTAACTTCCATCTATGTGAACGTGCAGGTTGATCTGGCCTCGGGATCTGTGTTATGTTAGGTATTGGCGACGTAATGACGATGGTAGTTATGGTAAATTGTTGAGCTATAATCATTCAAGCCCACTTTACTCTCTTTAGTGTCTTCTTTCTGACAATGTGTGTTTACACATGCAGTTGTGTTATTTCGTTCTACAGAACATCCAAACTGCAGCCGTCAACGAGGATTTGTAAGGGCTTTTATTGAAAGTAATTTTCTTGGGCCCATAATAAGTCCTGCGCCTACCTTTACTAGAAACTCCATGTATAAACAAAATTGTCAACTTCTATTCTTTTGTTTTCCTGATATTTCTAAAAATTCAGGTGGAGGATTCAAGATTTGTCCTCTTAAGTGTCGCAATGGAAGACCCCGGACTCAGGTTCAGCACCTTATGCAGATTGACCTGAAGGGATGGTTCTTGAATTACTCTACTTCCTTTCAGTATCATTCTTTGCTGCAGATACTGAACTGTGTTGCCGGTACTGAAATACTGTTTTTCTTATGACACAACCATTAACAGCTTTATATTTAGTATGAAAGAACGAATGAAATTTGTTAAACTGACCACTCAGCCTTGTTGTCTCACCAATTCATTTCTGGTCCTTATGGCTCTAATCTACACTTACTCCCAGGGCTGCGTGAATATTTTTCCCAAACAGATGATATCCATATAACTCCAAGGATTCCTGCAATGGAGAGCATGGCTGATGTGAATACAGCACAAAAGGATGAGAAGCTTACAGAAATTGACTCCAATACTAAACCAGCAGATCAAGAACATGTAGAAAATAAAAACATGGGAACGATTGATGAAGAATCGGATGACGATGAGGAGTATCAGGTTCCTGAAGCTGATATAGAGGTGCAAATATCCTAGACCAAACAATGAACAAAAACATCATGAATTCGTAACTTACTACAGATTTTGCATGTTTCCTCACTTGATACTAAACCTTGATCGAAACCAATGTACAGGAAAGCCCTAAAAAATCTGACAATGAAGCTAAACAAACGGGTTTGTTTCCCTTTTCTATTCTATATTCCTGCATTCTAATATCTGTTGTCATCAAGTTCTAGGGAAGGTGTTCTCTATTTCTGTAACAGCAGTACTTTTTCAATATGATAGATGAGCCTCCAGAAAAAAATGATTTATCTTGCTTTTCTGGAATCCTTCATCATGATCCGGATGAGAAAAGTCGCAACTGTTGGACAGTACCTGATAGCAAGCTTTTCAAAGTTCGTAGCAAGAATTTCCCAAATGACAAATCAAAGGTCTGAATCTTCCAGTTTGTATTTTATTGCTTGTGAAGCATGTTGGATAATATAAAGAATCTTAACACACTAATATCCAAGTTACAGATACCTGCTGCAAGTTATCTAATGGAGCTTGCAGCCATTGATTGGTATAAGGACACCAAGCGTATGGATAATGTTGGCAGGCAAAAAAATTGTGTTGCTCAGGTAACCAAAACACTAGCCTAATTGCTTCCATTATTCCTATGTTGCAGCTGTTATTTATTTAACTTTAAATTTTTACTATTTCAATATAATCATGATTCAGCTACAGCATGATAGTAGATGGCGTTGCTTTTATCAAGGAGCTAGGACCAGCAAAAAAAAACTTCACCTTTTATTCATGCCTCTTTCTTTTACTTCTATTATAGGTTGCTGCTGAGAAAGGGATGCATACATTTATTGTCAACTTACAGGTAAGTCACTATTCCATATAACTGTTTTGAACCTTTATCCATCCGTTTGATTTTTTTGGTGAATTTATCCTCTTGTAGATTCCCGGATCAACTCACTACAGCATGGTCATGTATTTCGTCACAAGTTCCTTGAAAAAGGGATCATTACTGCAGCGCTTCTTTGATGGCGATGATGACTTCCGCAACAGCAGACTGAAGCTCATACCATCCGTTCCAAAGGTCTTTTTTCACCCAATATCTATGTACGGTGTTACAACAGTTTTGTGTCCTTCACTTCACTTTGACTTAAAAAAGGAAAAAATAAAACTTCAGGGTTCTTGGATAGTGCGGCAGAGTGTTGGCAGCTCCCCTTGTTTGTTGGGAAAGGCATTGGATTGTACCTATGTACGAAGTCCTGGGTATTTGGAGGTGAGGCCAATAATGTTGTGCTTGAAATATTTCTAACACATCCCTTATGATTTCATCCTTGTCTTGTGTAAAAAAAGATTTATCTTGAGATGATATGTTTTGGCTAATACAATTTGACTGGTTATTACAATTAGTGCCAGATATAGAAGTGAAAAATGTCTAACTCTGCTGTCCGCATGGCTTGTAATGGGACCTTTTTTCTCTACTTATTAATATAATGATACACACTTCTCCTGCATGTTCGAGAATGAAAAATGCGAAAAATGTCATTTGTGAATAAGGCAATGCATCTGAGCCTGTAGTGTTTTGCAGGTGGACGTTGACATTGGTTCTTCTGCTGTAGCAAACGGAGTTTTGGGCTTGGTGTTTGGTGTTGTCACAACATTAGTAGTTGATATGGCTTTCCTAATACAGGTTGGTGTCTCTTCTCTACATGGATGGACTCTGTTTTTAAGTGACCTTGACGGTTTTGTTTTCTCTAAAGACTGCAAATGCAATTCACTCTCTTTTTAAGTATACTCTAGCTGGGATAAAAAAAAAACTACCAGCGACCCAGGAGGTTTTTCCTGTCCACGTCCTCACTTTTGGCTGTTACCATGCTATTACTTGTGTACTTTCAGGCAAACACATATGAGGAGCTCCCAGAGCAAGTTATAGGCGCAGCTCGGCTATCTAATGTGGAACCGTCTACAGCAGTAGTTCCTGACCTTGAAAATAACAGTGACAGCAACAGAGATAACAGCAGTAATGACGCTACATCCTCTGAGGATGATTCGTCAAAGAAGACCAACTGATTCGACTTTTCTTTGAAGATTTCGATGAGCGCCGCAGGTTGTCTAGTTCTTTTTATTCCTTTTAAGCTCTGTGCTGTGCACGTATCTTCGCGGGCTTGCATCATAGTTGCAGTCTGGTAGATCTCCTTGTGCACCTACAATTGAGCCCAGAACTTCAGACATGATCTTTTATTTCCTTCTCATTGCAGTCCGTTCTTATCCTTCACATCAATTTGTGGAGGTGATTCAGTGTACATGCTAGCAGAATTACTGTAGATGGCACCATCTGATGAACACGTTCAACTGTCTAACTAATCAGCTGAGTTATAAGTGCTTTGTGTGAGTAACCAACACATGATGGTGCTGTGCTTAGATATATCAACAAATCAGCAGAGTTCTCATAATGAAAAAAAGGGGCACTATAGGCATCGCTCTGAAAAAAAATGAGTAAATAAATAGTAAAATGATCAATGGTTCCGCAAAGACGTTATGCTCAATTTGTGGCTAAAAACAAGAAGAGGAAGTTTGAATAGTTTTTGAGAATTTTTTTTATATTTCTTGAGGAAACAGGAAAGGAATAGCTATTTAAACTTTCAGAAAGGAAGCGTGCAAAAAATGGGCTATGCATCGCAGAACTCAAAACGAGTTGAGTCGAGTCGAATTCTTTTGTGCAGTGCAGATACAAAACGAGCAACACGTCATTGTGGAAGAAATGTTCAAATCTAATTCTGTGCAGATAGATCGGACTGCAATAGAGAACAGGAAAGTCTATTTATCCGGTCATATCGATCATCTTGCGCCGAAAAATGAATCGGCGAATTGCCGGTTGCCGCATACTCCCTCTGTCCTGATTTAATTGTCGTTTCTGGTTTTCGTGCCACAAGTTTGACTCGATTTGTAGAAAATACTAGTAACATTTGTATCTCCAAATAAATTTATTAAAAAACTAGATTCAAAGATCTTTCCGATGATACTAATTATGTATCATAAATAATAATATTTTTTAATATATATTTTTGTTAAAGTTGTTTCTCAGGAAGCGAGAACGACAGATATTCTGGACGGAGGGAACTTGTTTGGGCCCGTTGGTGGCCTAGTCTGGTTCGCCCCCCTCGACAGAATAGCCCATGTTAGTTTGAGATGTATAATTGGGCCGGCCCGTCGAAGAGTCGAAGTTTCCTTCTATATAGCAAATAGCAAAGAAATGTATGGAATTACGTTAATAATAATCATTACTGTGATTCCTTTTTTTTAAGGAACATTACTATGATTCTTCTTCTAATAAGATCTTGAAAAAGGGTACATAAACGAGGTTACACAACCAGTACATTTCTTTGCACCATAAATCATACAATTGGGTTGATACATACTGATCTAATAACGGGCACACACGTTAGTTTGGTGCAGCAAGTTCATCCTGCATGAGTAGTCTCTTCTCAGCATGCTTGAACACCTCCTTCAGAGACTTCTTCACCACATCATCAGCAAAAACAAACTGTGCTGCATCCTGGGCTAGCTGAAACAGCTCGGACTTGCTGAGACCTACCAAAAGCATGCGTGTCAGTCAGGTCTGAATCAGAAACGGATCCTTATTTGCAAGTAGTAGAGGGCATACCGAAAGTCGTTGCAACAAGGTAATACTCATTTGAGAGGCTTGTTGAGAACAGTCCAGAATCATCTGTGCACAGTGACAGAGGGTGCTTTGCATTATAGAGGTCAGCTGCACAATTTCAGTATGGCTAAATTCAGAGCTGAGAAGATGATGATTCTTGATATGAACTTTTGAGTTCTGTAAGTCTAGGGACCAACCAAAGTGATGAAGCTCTAGGGAAGGAGCACCTCCTGTCATAACATTAGAAGTTAAACATATCTCGACCTGCATTTTGTCTTTTGAGTTAAGCATATTTACAAGTCACACCTAATTGACCATTAGACATGCAATGGATAAAAATAAGTTTACCGGAATCATAAGAGACTTGAGCTTCTCCCATTCTACATCATTCAGACAGCATACATGACCCAACCTCTGAGGGAAGAAGTCCAGCACTGCTTGGATTTCCTTCCGATTTGCTACCTATTGTCACTAAGCTTTGCTTTGTTGGTCAAATAGTATAGGGAAAGATTTACAAATGTTGCTGCAACCAAATAAAGATCTATAAGGAAAGAGTGGTTTCGGAGTTGATGGCATGTTTTCCCGAACCTCTCCACAGTGAATTGTAATGGGGATTCCCAGATTTTTAGCATGTTGTAGGGCAGGCAAGTATGTTTCCCTACATAAAATGTTGCAAATGTCGAGGCATATAAGCACATAGATATTTAGCATGTATCCAACTAGTCTTAGCCAGATGAAAAATGCTTTTACCATTCCCCCACAACTGGATTGCCAGAAAGATCGATGCCTATGACACCTTGGTCCTTCATTTCCATGGCTAAATTAACCTGACCAAGAGAAATAAATGATTTGTGCAGATTCTCAATAGGCCCCGCCTGTATTAGTTCAGAATATTGGTTGGTGTGAAAAATATTAACATACGGTATCCATTGCAGCCGAAGTTGTCTCACGGCGATCAATACTAAGAAGGAGCCTAACATATATCTTCTTTTTCTTTGCATCACCATCCAACAGCTTAGAATTTAGTGTTTCATTTGTTCTGAAATTAGAATCAAATAATGCGACATCAACAGCTTCAACTTCTTTCAGACCTTTAATAACAGCATCCATGTAAGACCTCTTGGTCATCCCCTTTGCTTCATTGTTCTGGACGATATGTGAGCAAAAGAAAAATCATAAAACGATTCACAATATTGTCGTATTGCTTAGAAAATTGCACAAATTACGCAAAAAAAAAAAAAACAAATAGTAGCACCTTAGGTGTTGTTCTTATTTCCAAATATACAACATTCTCTGCAGCAAAATCTTCCACAACCTGTTAATTTTGTCTGGGTTAATTTAATAAGTAATTGAGTGTACAATGGTAATACAAAAAAAAAGCAATCTTGTAATCATAATGGCAGATACCTCCTTAGCAACCCTTGTTACTGTGGCATGGTCAGTTGTAAGTATATGAAACAGGTCAAAAAGCTTGAAACACTCTGGAAGAGACCTATCACCTGTTTAATGTTTATCACTTAAAGACACAGTTAGAAGCCTCGTATATATATTGCGATTGTAAAGCAAAAGTACCAACATTCCATATAAGAGTTTTGATACAATTTATATTAGTAACTGTATTAGAAAACAATTTCAAGGGAATCGGACACTAACTCTTCATGATCACATCCTTAACATCTTCGAAGACAATGACTCCTTTGTCACCTAGTTGTTTTGCAAGTTCTCTGTTCAAATTTACCACTTGAAAGGTCAACTTTGTATGTTAATAATGATAATATGATGTCCAGAAAGGAGAGAACATTGGTAAAACTTATAATATGCTAAGCATAATATTGCCAATATATTCTCCAGAAAATAAGCATAGGTGTTTTAAATGGTATGTAAGCTGTTTAGTCCAAATATAAATAGCTAGAGCCTAGAACTACATATCCAAACAAAAAGAACCAAGCTGTGAACTAGCATTGCACTCACTAAAGGATCTGAATATTTTGTAAAAGAAATAGAAAAAAAAGGGGAAACAGAGCATCTCTGTAAACATGTAATGTCTTTAGTTGAATTAGCCAACCATGTAACACATGGCACATTTGTTTACTCCAACGACAAACATAATTTTGAGACCTATCTTCAATTATCTCATATAAGTAATAACTCATAGGGTCATTTTCAAGGAGGCCAAGTCATCTGTGATTTGTGTGAACCAAAAGCTCCATTAGAAAATTTCTTTTATCATCAAAACAAGCAAAGGTTCTCACCTACATGAGCCCTCACGTTAATACAATGCAATGAGTCCACATGTCTGCACACTGCTACTGTATGCCCTGCTTCCTAAAAAGCTACAATGCCTACAATCTCACAGTTTGCAAGCAAACCAGATTTGCTTGCTGGTAAACAAGATCAGATTCGAGCCACCAATTTTCTAGCAAGTTCCTCTCCCAAACTTTGTCACAAAATCATAATTGTCATGGAACAGACTACAGATGTTGCCCAAGGATTGGCTGAAGTCATGGATTGGCGCTGCTCTAGCATCAAATCAAGAACCTGGAGGAGCTAAGCTACCCCTACCGGTGGGTAAAAATCAAGAACCGGGACGCCAGGGGAGAGAGGGGGAGATGGGTGGGGGGGCGGTGCGGAGCGGAGCACTGACAGAAGGGTGGAATTGCGGACGGAGCCGTTGAGGTGCGCGTGGAGCTCCACCTTGGGGAGAGCGACGCACCACTCCCTCATCTCCTCGATCGACGCCGATTTCCTCTCAGTCTCAGTGTCCATGGCGGCGGCCTCTCCTCTCTCTTGGCTCTTGCTTCGCCCTGTGCCCCTCTATGATTGCTCTTGCTCGTTCAGTTTGCTGAAGACCGCCTTCGGTTCAGTCAGTGCCAGGGGCTCAGGGCGATAGGTGTGTCTTTGGATAGAAATTGATCCAAATCCTTGTACCAGTTTGAATTTGAGCTGATGAGTTAGACCCGTCTCGCCCTTCAAACATCACGACAGGACAGCTTTGGAAGAGCAGAATTTTGACCAAAATTCATCTTTTGCCTCACGGTACAAACTCGCACAGCTTGTTAAGAGAAGATTTTTGGCTGAAGTTCTTTTTTTAAAGTATAAACGCACACACGTACAGTATTAATAAACACCTTTAAAAGACTAAGTCAGAATAATTGAGGTTAACAAAGTCATGACAGATGTTAATGTTAGGGATCAACTACGATTGGGCCTTCATATGGGCCATGGGCCTTGCGCCAGTCCATACATTGCTCTATGGGAAACTGCAAACGCCGAGACAAGTCATAAAACGTGACCAAGGTCATCTTGCCCTGGACTCCTCCTTTCTCTACTGTTCCTCTTCCTTTCAACCCTACTGATTCTCTTATTCTCCTCCTTTTCTACCATAGCTACTCGGTTGCTCACATTTACTACCGGAGCTGTCGATTTTGGTACACTAGCATGAATCCTTCCACCAAGCTCTTCCTTGACGAGTTCCGAAGGCTCCTCGCCGGGGGCTTTTATATTTTTACCATTATTAAGATTGACGCACATCCGATTATCACTCTTAGAATGGCACTTACAACTTTACCAAATGAGAGAAGTTTGAGTTCTTAATTTACCACATTTGCGCATGTGGCAAGCCACGCCAGCTCGACACGCTGGCGCCCAGTCAGCATGAGCATGTGAAATGTCGTTGCTACCCCTGCCTTGCTCCTCTCTCTCCACCCCGACAACTGGGTCCCACAGCACCTGTCACTTCCAGGTGGACCCCACTCGTTAGCTTCGTCTTTCAGCTTTAGCACCTGGATGGGAGACAGCCAGACAGGCCACGCTCCTCCGTCCGCGTGCAGGAGCACCACCGGGCGCCGCTCGCCATGGCCAGAGTTCCATCACCCAGCGCCTGGATGTGGCACGCACCACAGGCTCGGCACAACCTTCACGCCCAGCTCGTCGGAGCAGCTGCTCCCCATGCAAGCTCCCCAGCGGGTGAGCCACCACCTCGGCCTCCCTCTCCGCGCGCATGGCAGCAGCACCTCGGTACCTCGGCAATGGCGAGCATGGTAGCAGCACCACGCCACGCACCCCCTGCCGTACGCCATGGAAGCTCCGCCGCGCCGCACATGACCTCCACCTCCTGGAAGCTCTCCGCCCGCCATGGAAGCTCCGTCGCGCCACGCCATGGAAGGTACTCCTCCCGCCATGGAAGGTCCTCCACCCGCTAAGGGAGCTCCGTCGTGCTGCACGGGACCTCCACCGCACGCCATGGAAGGTCCTCCGCGCCGCCATGGAAGGTCCATCGCGCCGCACGGGAACTTGACCGCACACCATGGAGCTCCACCGCCCGCCATGGAAGCTCCTCCGCCCGCTAAGGAAGCTCCACGCCGCGAGGCGCGTGAGCGGATATGACGGTGGGGCTGCCGGGTCTAGGTCCGAGGGCGACGCGGGCGTCGGGATCTTGGCCAGGGTCAGGGCCAGGGGTGGTGAGGGAGCCGGGATCTGGTCGCGGTACCGGAGCCAGGGGCGGCGACTGCGCCGGGCACGGGAGGTCGCGTAGCTGGAAGACGAAGCCGACGAGTGGGGTCCACCTGGAAGTGACAGGTGCCGCGTGGACAGGGGTAGCAACGACATTTCACATGCTCATGCTAACTGGGCGCCGGCGTGTTGAACTGGCGTGGCTTGCCACATGCGTAAATGTGGTAGAATTAAGAACTCAAACTTATCTAATATGATAAAATTATAAGTATCATCCTAAACCGTGATAATTAGATGAGCGTCGATCTAGCAATGGTAAAAATGTAAAAAGCCCCTCCTCGCCGAGCAGACCGGCACTTGGATCGGCGATTCGCCGACTTGGCCGCGTCGGTCGCGCCCCACGGCCGCGCCGTCTGCCGCCGCTTCGGTCATGACCGCGCCCACGTCTTCCGCCGCCGCCGCCTCGGTCACGACCGCGCCCACGTCTTCCGCCGCCGCCTCGGTCGCGCCAGCTCCCGTGCCCTCTGCCGCCGCATCGGTCGCACCCGCACCGTCCACCGTCACTCCCTTCGATCACCACCACGCCCGCGCCTTCCACCGCCGCTGCCTCGGTCGTCACCTCGCCCACGCCCGCGCCCATTCCTTCCACCGCCACGCTCAGGTCCTACTCCGACCCGCTCGTCGCCAGCGACCTCGAGTTCGACGGCGCCATCGACCGCGACCGCGCCGCCGTGGACCGGCTCGAGCGCGCCTGCGTGGTCGGCCCCAGTGCTGAGTACGCCTTGTTCCGCACCCCGTCCGTGATTGTGCACCCAGTCTTCCACCGCGACCTGGCGCCGCCGCACCGAGCCACGGCCACCCGCCTCCACCTCGTCCGCCCCGACGTCGTCCCGGAGGCGCTGCACCGGTTCATCGCTGACCCCGGGGTCACCTTCGTCGGGTCGGGCTCCGCTCACGACGACCACATCCCGGAGGAGCACTACGTCAAGGCCGCGCCCAACCTTCCCTCCGCTATGCAGCTGTCCTCGAGGAGCAGGTCCACCGGATGCTCCGTGAGTGGCGTGCCGAGCTCAGCGTCCCCTCCCCGGCTTCCTCTCTCCTGCAGATGGTGGTGCCCGAGGAGGAGGATGAGGTTCCCAGCACCTTGTCCAACAGGTGTTTGATGAATTGCCTCATCCTCACACAGAGCTGTTTCTCGCTTCCATTCAGTTGCAGCTGGGCTGCAGTGCTATGCAGGCAGCACAGGCCATGGCCTCCACCTTCAGAACTCCGGTTGGTGAGCTGTGAGGCTGGGCTGCGTCCTCTAACATGGCCGTCGCTCGACATGGTTGAGAGGTACTCTGTCATGTGTCTCTCTGTCTGACTCTGGAAGCCCCCATGGTATGTATCAATTCAACAACAAATCAGGTGTGTGCTTGCTGCATTTGTAGAGTCTTGGAAATGCTTGATGAGACCAGAGAGATTAGTTGTTATTCCTGTACCTCTTGGTATATGCTTGCTTGATCCTGAGGTGATGACTGCATCTATTCTTAGCATGCTGAAAATATTTAATCATGGAAGATGTAGTGACAGAGGTGCTTTTAGTGTACACATTCTAGTTCATCACAGTATAGCTTATCAGCCATGGCATTCACATCAAAGGGTTATATGCTGGATTTCTGGAGCCGCCAAGACATATCTAGAAATATCTGAACATATGGCTCGTGTTGGTACAGTTTGCAGTCCTTGCTATGTTGATGTAATTGATTTCGGTGAATGTGATGATGAAAAGCCTGAGAAGCTAGAAGCTCTTGTTGCTGCAGTCCATAGTGGTGGCACCAGTCATATAATTCATATCCCTGCAGGAGGTGTCCTTTCTGATATCATCTTCAGTTCACCATTATTATCAGAAGACCGAGGAAGTACCTCTGGTGCTGTTGCTAGTGGAGTATCGAGTTTTGAATTTTGAGTGCCACAAAACAATTCTCTCATGCAACGGAAGTGTGGTGGTTCAAGTCAACTTGATCTCCTTGTGGTTCTACTTTGGGTTGGGAGCACCAGAATGCATATTCTCACTTGTGAGTTATCTCAACCATGGCTGCCACCTGCCCACGGTCAATTTGTTCAAATACCGCTCTTCATTGCTATCAGTGTTGTGTTGTTGAGTCAGCTAGTGCTCCTATTGGTGGGAGCTAAGGAAGCAGTTAACTCCACCATGCCCATGTACACCACCATCTCTAGCTCTGCATACTCAGTCGATGTTGTTCTATCATGTTTTTGCATTTGAAAAAGCTGCTGTTCGGAAGGTGTTTGAGGGACTGCTCACTCAGAATACATTGCATCTTTCAATCCTCGGTGATAGCGTCCAACTCCGGCCACTTCCTTGGCCATCTTTCTCTGGTTATGCAGCTCCTGTACTCTTGAAGCTATCACGGTCAGTTGTTCCTCCTTGGGTGTCCTTTTGGTGGAAACATATTGCTGCTATGCTCCAAGTGGTAGGACAGAGGTTTGGAATTGTGACATGCTGCATCTTGCCACAACTTCCTTGGATGTCATTTGATCCAGGCCCTTTGTTCAAGCTCAAGCCACACTATGGTTCCAATGGTGATTCATTACCGTATACATTGCTCCTATTCCTTGATAGTAGAAGTATTCAGGGAACCATACAAAGACAGCCTCCGATGTGTTTACTGAGCTATGCTGTTGCTATCATGACAGTCACCACAAGTGTACAGTTGTTCTTTCAGTACTATCCAAGTGGAATAGAATACGTGCTTGCAAGGCCATCATCATCTACACTTGGACAGGGCTTGACATATGGACTGGAACTCTATGACCCAAGAGATTCAAGTCGGAATTACAACAAACAGTGGCACAGTGCCATCTTATATTTATGCAGCTGCAACTCCAGGCTGCTGTTTGTAGAGAAGACTGTATGAGTGCTCATAAACTGAGGCTGGTTATTGCTGCTACAACAAAAAATGACACTGTAGGCAGAGCTATCTCTGACTTAAATATGGCTATGGATGAGGAGCGCTACAAGGTCGCAGCAATCAGAGATCATGCTGGTGCAGGACTGCTGGGGTGGTGGTCTGGAATTTCTGGGAATTTGTCCAATCCATATGGTCTTATAATTCGGATAAGTACTGGGAATGGTGGTGAATCTGGTGACGGAAGTGATATTGAAGCCTTGGTTTCAATTGATTTTATGAGTGAGAATAACAACGACTATGCTTCTCATCCATCTGCTGAAGCTTTTGCTAGATTCGAAAAAAGAGATCACTTCTCGTTTTCCTTCTATACTGAAGCATACAGTAAAAAGGTAGCTGCTGGAGAGACCCAACAGAGTACAAAGAAACTAGTTGGTTTGCATACTGGTCAGCAGGATTATGATGGTTTGGTTCGGCAGGATTGGGTAGCAGCTTGCAGGAGGGTGTTTCAGTTGCACTTACTACATGTTGATACATATGGACACAGCTGTGGCAAGTGTGATGATGATAGTTTAATCTATGGCATCTGGCATCTGGCTTCATTTCCAGTCTCCTCGGCCAAAAAGAATGAGCTTCTATTGAAGCTGGTCGCAGCACGCATCAATCCAGTGGACTGGAAAATACAGAAAGGGATGTCAGATACCCAGGTCTGGTGTGATGGCAGATCGCTATTCAGCATTAAGGACTTGCAAGTGCCATGGGATCCGGGTGGTACCGAAAATTTCCATCGGCTTGGGGCAAGCCGAAGCTTAAGAACAGGGGAATGTTAGGGATCAACTACAGTTGGGCCTTCACATGGGGCCACGGGCCTTGCGCCAGTCCATACATTGCTTGGATGGGAAACTACAAATGCCAAGACCAGGAGCGAGACAAGGCATAAAACATCAGAATACAGTGACCAAGGTCATCTTCTTCCTCTGAACTCCTCCATTCTCTACTGTTCCTCTTCCTCCCAACCCTACTGATTCTCTGATTCTCCTCCTTTCTCTACCACAGCTACTCGGTTGCTAACAGTTAATGAGCACATAATCTTCCATTTAGAAAATATAATTAGTCAAAAACACAGCTAAGCCACTAGAGGGAGGTGGGTGAGTTCTCAAACGCGCCCGGCGACCGCCATCCTCCCTCTCTGCTGCACCCGAGCTCCGCCGCCCGCCTTCCTCCCTCTCCACTGCGCTCACCGACCATCGCACGACCTTCTCCACCGGACCTGTCGCAACCTTCTCCACTAGAGGGGTGAGCTCCGCGCCACCGGCGAGCTCGATACCGGTGAACTCCACACGCCGACGAGTCTCCATTCCTAAGCAACAAGGGGATGTTTGCTGAAAGCGCATGTTGCAAATATATGTTTCAGGTGTTTCAGATGTATATTGCAAGTGTTTCGTATCGATGTTATAAAAGTAGATCAGGATGTTGCCCATGTTGCAATTGCTATGCACATATGTTTCGAGTGTATGTTCCAATTGTTTCATCTGTATTTGCAAGTGTTTTCATCTGGATGTTGCAAAAGTAGATCTAGATGTTGCATTTACATGCATGTTGCAAGCGTATGTTTCAAGTGTTTCTGGTGTTTCATACGCCCGTTGCAAGTGTTTTGTCTAGATGTTGCATATGTTTGCAATAGTTTTCAAGTGTTTTTGCAAGTGTTTCAGACACATGTTTCAACTGTTTTATTTGTCTTCTTTTATATGTTGCAACTCTTGCATCTGGATGTTTCAAAAGTAGATCGAGTGCTGCACAGTAGATGCAATGCTAAAAAAAAAATAGGTGGAACAATGGATTATGTAAAAAGACTACTTTAAATGAGCAAGAAAAAATGATCACTTAAAATAATCAATGGAGTGTTGCAAATATTTTTTTGGTTGGACTTCAGAATTACAGTACAGAACTATGTTGATAATATTTAGAAGACTTCCTGTTCAAAGAAACAAAGATCCACAAAATGGACAAGTGGACTCATAATTTTGACAAGGTGATTAATCTTGCTTTTACCCATTACATAAATGGAGGTGTATCCAACATGAAAATAGGTACCAATGTAAGTTTAAGTGAGAAACCAAATTCTAAGCACAGAACAGGCCTCAAAAAGGATGTTGCATCATTTGATTATGAATGCAGCATGAAGAGGCATACAGATAAAGAAATGAAACAGTGATATCATTCTAATGAAGATCGAAAAACTATCACCATTAGAAAGAAAGAGAAAAGCTCATTACTGTGACATGGCAAACATCCTCTCAGAACAGACTAAATTTACAACTGATGAGTGATTTTTTTTTGACGTACTTGTATAGAGAGCCAAATTGCCTCCATAAGCATTACTTCTTCAAGATCCACATCAAATTATTGCCCCTGCATTAAAGGAATATACCAGTAAACGATTATTTCGAACATGATGTGGTTGTGGTGCAATACACGATTATGCCTCCTACTGTATTCATATTGGAAATACCTTCACAAGAAAAGTCTCCAAGCCAATATTTTGCCTAGCTAATATTATTTGACGACAGGGCTGTCCAATGCCATACAAATATGCCTGACAGCGAGGGACAATACACCGCCAACTACAGAAAGTACATTATAAGTTTCTAAATGAGTGTATTCCCAAAAGGGGCAAGATAGAATTAGTTTGTTTTGCCTAAAGAAGTTCTTATCCCCAACAATTCGATGCAACAATAATCGCAATCGTCCTGTTCGTTTGCGCTGGTTTGACTTATAAGCCATGGCTGAAAGTACTTATTTGGTGTAAGAGAAAAATACCGTTCATTGACTGATAAGCCATGGCTTATAAGTCAGATACGAGCAAACGAACATGGTGAAGTATCCAACAACATTGAATGTAGAAAGGGAAACAATCCTAATGCATTAATGCAACAGCAATCACACTACAATCACTAGTGCATCTAGAATGCACAAATAAGTTCATCAGTATAAACCGCATCTGTTTGAAAGCTCCAGAATTCCTCAATGTATCAATTCTGAATGCTGCACTTCGAACGAGAGAGCAGTAGAGCACCACTGCCTTGCGGATTGCTTGCAACTATTAATGGAACGAACGGGGCCAGCAATTCAATAACATCAAACAGAATGCACGAAAAAAAAAATGGAAAATCGACAGTTCTAAACACGTACTGTCCGAGCGCCGCCAGCGCACTCGCCGGTGGCAGGCCACGCGCCTCCCTAGCGCCGCCGGAGTGCCGTGCCTGCTGTCCGCCGCCAGAGGCCGCCGGCCTGCTCACGGCACGGATGAATGAATGAAACCGTAGCCTCCCCGTGTTTGAGCACCGAGAAGACGAACGAACAGGTGTGAAAGCCATGGGAAAGGCTATAAGACGAGGGCATTCTAATCTTTTCGCGTGAGTATATTTTGTTTTTATTGTTACAGGGGTTTCGTTTCAAAATCGCGAGGGTAAAATCACAAAAAATCACCGTTACAGCATAGAACAGGGGCAGAACACCAAATTCCCTTTATTAAGCATCAACCAGATTTCCAATTATTCATTTAAAAATTTTCCATTTTGCGGGTACAACTTTTGCGCCGGGAAGGAGCGCCCGAATCCCGGCTTCCTAGACATGGCTTGCAGCTCGTCGTTGGTGAGCCTGGCGACGAAGCCGTCGAACAAGTAATTGTGCGTCAGGATGATACGGGGCTCGCCATGGGCTGTGAACTCGTCGGGGAGGTACGACGCGTACCACTCCAGGCGGGCGGCATCGTCCGTGACCACGCCGTCCCGGCGTGGCTTAGGAGGATGATGTACGTCTTGTAGTCTGCTGCTGCTGATGCGGGTGCTGCTGCTGCTGCTGGGTGGCTGGCGTTCATGGTGGCGGCTGCAAACAACACCAAGCTGCAGATCATTGCAACCCGCATGGCGCCTACAGCCTACTGCTGCAGCTGACATTATTACCATGGATGAGATGGGAAAGACGAATCAGAAAGACACGCTTCGTGTTGAATGGGCAAGGAAGAACGTATAACCCCGGTTATCGTCCCGTTTCTTTTCTTTTCTTTTTTTGTCTTCTTTCTTTCCATATAATAACCTTCCTTCCGATCCCACGGCGTCGTACCACCACACGATCCAAGAGATGCCGTGCGAGACTGCTAGTGCACCCCGATCATTGCCGATTATTCCTTCTTCCTTCCATTCGTCGTTGCAGATTACTGTAATCGCGGATTGCTGCTGTTTATTTCCTTTTACCAGATACCGTAGATAGTGCTGACTGCTGAGCTTGAATCCCATAACGAAGCAGCAAGCTAGCATTCATAATCCCATATATATAATTAGTGGACCCCCTATAAGGCCTACTTTGGCAGCAGGGGCCAATTAGCCCAGGGATGATTGCCCCCCGACGTGGATTTTTTTTTGGTTCTCTCATTCCCGCCTCCAATCCTGGGTACATATCCACGTTGGGGGAATTTCCCTGCTGCTGTCAGGGAGTGCTGTTTTATTGAGAATTCGCACAATTGAAGCTAAGTGACCACTCCAATACAGATAATTGAGAAACTACGTCTTAAAAATCAGGAAAAAAAAACAAAAGGAGGTGAATAATATAAGAAAGTCACTACATATCAATGTCAGAGCCACAAAATCATGAAAAATCTCAGGAACAAGTCTCTCACACCATACAAATACAGACATATCTCACACCTTAAATCAAATCTAATTAATGCAAAAGTATTATCTGATATCGAACCAACTACTAGTAGCATTCATACAAATTCTTCTACATCCTTACATCTAATAGAAAATGGTGAAGTCATAATCATATACTTCACTCATCTCGAAATTGACCATCCTTACATCCAATGTCTTCTGGCATCTAGCCAAGTACTGCCCAAAGTTACCAGAATTATTTCAAATCATGCACTGCTTCTACTGAAACATCTGCAGTAACACAAATTAATGAAAATGGTGATCTCTCATGACATGTCTGCCTCTGGAAAATGCACTTCTATATGGCCAAAATACATATAACATAGACAACAGGTGCAAACTGATCAAATTGCACTAAGGAAAGTGAACTGATCAAATTTTCTCATAATTAAACTAGAGCCACGCAGGTGCAAACTGCTGTTGCTGCTAGTATGTTACGCTACTAAAATAGACAGCAGGATTTCAGACAAGCGCCATCTCAAATGGATTGTGCATTGCCTCAAACTGTGTGAGTCTACTAAAATGACATGAAGCACTAAAATAGACTGCAGACCAGTGAAGTGTGCTTCTGTTACCGATGGTTAGGCTAGAATCAACATAAAAAGTAGCATCACATTATAGTGTACTTCTCTTGCATTGGAACTTGAACCTCTGAGTTTTTTAACAAAATATTTAGGAGACCCACTAGGTATCATTAACAGAATGTATATAACATATATAGATGGAATCTATATATATATGTCATATAGGCTTAGCAGAATCTATATAACATATATATATGGAACCCAGTAGGTATCATTAACTTCTATTTCTCTCAGCTAGCCACGTCAGTCATCTTTCAATTTAGCACGATCTGATCATGAGCTCCATGAGCAGATGAGGATCATGCTTCCGGTCATCTGTAGTGCAGATAGCAGATCGATCGAGTTGTAATGCTAATGCATGGCATCTTCTTACTTGCGCTTGCAGGTGGTGTCCGTGACCTTCATCAGATCGCCACGAAACTTCCAATGGTAGGTGATAGAAGGACAGGTCGCCGTGGAGCGGTACACATGGCAACCGTCGACTGCATCGCCACGAAGCTTCCAATAGCAAGGCGCTGCACGGCCACGCCAAAGGCGGTGGCCAGGAGGAAGATCAGGGAGGCCAACGTGAGGCTGTGTCCACAGTTCATGGACGCTGAGGAGTTCGGCTTTTACTCGCAGCGGATTCCGGTGGACTTCTTCAGCATTGGCATCAACAACGCCAAGACGGGGAAGATCTGCCACGTGCACTCATGACTCGCCACAACCTCGACATCAACGTGACCGCACGCGCTCCACGCCGCCATCGCCAACGAGTACCTGAACAAACAGGCTTCTAACACCAAGCTGCAGCTAGCTGTTTATTGCCACGACGCCACCCCTCGCATGTATGTGTATGTACTTAGCAGACCATTCTCCATGTACATGGAGTCCCATCCCCCAACATCCTCTTCACCTGACATGGAGTCCCTTTGCTCCTCCCTCTGACGCAAAGGCCAACAACCATCGGCCTCTTCTATTCCTCATGTCCAATCACCTTTTTTACCTCTTATTTTTATGTTGGTCTCTTTAATTAGAATAGATGAAAGACCAAGTTCTTCTGGCCATCCAACATGAACTTCTATCAAATTGGCGTCTCTAAGATCCCGCGGCAACGCGCTGAGTATTCAACTAGTTAAGGAGACATTGAAGTAACAAAGGAACTGTACATAGTGTAATAGCTGGCATTGGTACATAAAGTAGCCGAACCTGAATGAAACACTCTTGAATTCAAGTGCCTCTAATCAACATTGCTTCCACCAAGTGCACTACAAGTAAACACAAGAAAAAACACTATTAGCAGCTAAGACATACCAAAGTAAACTACTCTAGTGCTAATTAATACGGGGAAGAGACATGCCTAATCTGCCGCTTGAGCCAAATAAAGCAAACATTTTTGTTTTTTATTTTCATGAATATCTCCCTGAATCGCTATTATGAAAAACAGAAAAAGAAAAAAAAAGTCACACTAGAGGGAAAAATCATATATTGATAGTAAATGCAAGATTGAGATGTCAACTAGAACACACGAATCGATATAGCATCAGGTTCGTTAAACAAAAAAATCAAGCACCACTGGTTCTGACATAATTTGGCCAAGCTACCTGTAACTGTGTAGATGCATATGAAATAATTTGAAAAAAAAAAATCACATATAGAATTGATACATGTAGATGCATATATGACATAATTTGGCCAAGCTACCTGTATCTGTGCGCTTGCTCGTGTTTAGGAGGAAACCAGGACAAGTAGACAACACTAGTTCTGAATAGTACTGAATGCACATTGTAATGGGGACAACACTAGTTCAAGAAACCAGAAATCTATGGCTCCCTAGGAGCTGGACCTACAGAAACATGATTCAAATTTTTGAGCGAGAGAATTGGTAATCTTGGCACAGAATTGATCCCAGGACTGCAGAAAAAGCAATGATCATATTTGGCAGTTCTTGAAAAAAAACGACGCAAACAAAGAAATATTTTGATTTTCATAAACTCTAATAAGGAGCATCTTGTGTACTAGACGTTGAGCTAACCGACTGACTCAAACATGTGACCATCAGAGTTGAGAGCAGCTGAACTAACTTGGAACAAGCAGCAAAGTCTATTGAGCTAATTAAAACTGGAGAATTTGCTCTCCGACACGCGAGCTCTATACCGAATCAACAAAGAGATATTTGTTGAAAGCGCATGTTACAAATATATGTGTTTAGGTGTTTCAGAGGCAAGTGTTTCGTATCGGTGTTGCAAAAGCAGACCGGGATGTTGTCTATGTTGCAATGGCTATGCACGTATGTTTCGAGTGTATGTTCCAAATGTTTCATCTGTATCAGACATATGTTGCAAGCGTTTTCATCTAGATGTTGTAAAAGTAGATCTAGATGTTGCATTTACATACATGTCGCAAACGTATGTTTCAAGTATTTCAAGTGTTTCATATGCCTGTTGCAAGTGTTTTATCTAGACGTTGCATATGTTTGTAATAGTTTCAAATGTTTTTCAGGTGTTTTTGCAAGTGTTTTAGACGCATGTTTCAACTATTTTATTTGTCTTTTTTTATATGTTGCAACTCTTGCATCTGAGTGTTTCAAAAGTAAATAGGGTGTAGCACATGAAATGTGGCGTGGAAAGCGGCTGACAGCGCGGACGATGTTCTGGACGGCGTGGGCAACGTCCGGGGCGGCACAGGCCCGTTGTTGAGGCTCTCGCTCGCTCGTCGTGCGGGCACCATCTGGCACTAGCGCCCGATTAAACGTCCGGACGTTATCAAATCCCGTTAAAAAACAAACTTAATTGAACCATGTTCGATTTGCATTTTGACCAAAACAGTCGTTACAAATTGAACTGAATCAAGGGCATTGAATTGAAAAACATGATTCCAGATACTCCTCGGTGGCACGCGGGGAAGGAATATCTGCCTGCACGTCACTGTATGCTGACGATGACGTGGCCTTCATGGAACCACATGAGGAAGACTTGACATTGGCCAAGACCATCTCCAGAAATATTCAGAAATGCGCGATGCCTGAATAATAATATCCTGACATCAACCTAGGCCTATTTCAGAACGAGGAACACAACAAAATGTCAGTAAAGGGCAACATGATTGAGAAAAGCAGAATTCAGCATTTACATTACAAGTTGCTAAATAGTATAACCGATGCATGCACAGGCACGGACCACTGACTTACTACAAAGAGAACCCCATCTGTTGTAAAATAAAAGGGTTGCGAGGAACTTTGGAACGAAGGACAAGAAAAGATAGAAAATTTAATTTGCCGTAATGCTGTAAATGCTTTGATGGACATATTGACCCCTCTTATATCATCTACAAAGTATGTACTAAAGTTCACTCTTTTTAACGAGGAACAGCAGTAACATGTGATACGGAATTACAGATGGAATTGAGTACAGACTAACAACAGCTATGCACCTCCTTGAACCAAAATGTGCCCAACTTCTCATGTCAGGACTGTGACACTGACGGAGATCGCCACCTCACATTATTCAGTTCTCACCCAGGGTGTACCGGACAAACCTCCGCACCTTGATGTTCTCCCCGAGCGACGCGATCATCTCCTTCACGAGATCCTTCACTGTCTTGCTGTCATCCTTGATATAGGGCTGCTCCAGGAGGGCCATCACTCCGAGCCTCTTTGCTATCCGCCCTTCGACGATCTTCTCCCTGATGTTCTCTGGTTTCGACTGCAGGTCGTCCCTCTGCATCTCAATCTCCTTCTCTTTGCTGATGATGCTCTCTGGGATGTCGTCCACTGAGACATAGTCGACCTGTGGGCATGCCACCACTTGCATTGCAAGGTCATTCACGAGCTCCTTGAACTTCTCGTTGCGAGCCACAAAGTCGGTCTCGGAGTTGACCTCAATCATGCATCCGATGCGGTTGTCGTGGATGTAAGAGCCAATCAGTCCTTCAGCAGCTAGCCGAGAAGATTTCTTGTCTGCAGATGAGAGGCCCTTCTTCCTGAGGAATTCCTGAGCCTTCTGAAGGTCACCATCAGACTCAGCCAAAGCTTTCTTGCAGTCCATCATACCAGCACCGGTTTCATCTCGGAGTTGCTTTACCA
The DNA here is from genome assembly GCF_019320115.1 of Miscanthus floridulus. NCBI lineage: Eukaryota > Viridiplantae > Streptophyta > Magnoliopsida > Poales > Poaceae > Miscanthus > Miscanthus floridulus. Next base: position 145,884,559 of record NC_089582.1, on the reverse strand, counting down.
ATGAAGCTGAAACTGCAACAGCCGGCTTCCTGGAAACATGTGTGTCAAATGTAAGTGGTGTTGTCTCTAAGAGGCATAACAGTATAGTTTTCAGTGAGAAACGCCTAAACACACACCGATGCACATCTTGTGCACACACTCCTAAACAGAAGCACACAGGAATGAAGAAGCATGAGGAGGGAGATTACTTCTCAGCGGATTCTGTTGTTTCAGCAGGCTTGTCATCCTTTGGAGGAGCAGATGGCGGCGCCTTCACTGCTGTCTGGGCTGCAACTTCAGCAGCAAAATCTTGGCTTTTCTTCTCCAACCCTTCACCTAGGTTGTATCGGGCAAATCTCTTGACCTTCATATTCTCTCCGGTTGTAGCTATAGTTTGCTTCAGCCACTCACTTATTGTGACCTTATCATTCTTGATGAATGGCTGTTCAAACAATGCAAATTCTCCAAGCCTCTTCTTTACACGCCCTTCAACGATCTTAGCCCGTATCTGCTCGGGCTTTGACAAAAGATCCTCCCTCTGCATCTCCAGCTCGGTCTCCTTCTTCACAAACTCCTCAGGGACGTCATCAATAGAGATGTACTGTACTTGAGGGCAGGCAGCAACTTGCATGGCAAGATCATCAACTAACTCTTTGAAGATGTCGCCTCGGGACACAAAGTCAGTCTCACAATTCACTTCAATAAGGACCCCGATTCTGCTGTCATGTATGTAAGAGCCAACTCTTCCCTCAGCTGTTGCTCTGCCGGCCCTCTTGTCAGCAGCCGCCAACCCTTTCTTTCGTAGGAATTCTTGAGCTTTATCAATGTCACCCGCCGTTTCAGCAAGAGCCTTTTTGCAGTCCATCATGCCTGCTCCAGTTGCTTCACGCAATTGCTTGACAAGGGCAGGAGAAATAGTGGCTGCTCAAGTGCAGAAAAGATGATCAAAATCTTCCTTGTGCTGTCTCAGCAATGGTTTGTCAACAAATTGCAATATGCGATGAACTTTACCTAAGGAAAATGCAGGGTACAGCATGTCCACAAAGGAGAATGGAGTAATTATAAGAAATGAAAACTCAAGATTCATCTTAATTGGCACAAATTCAATAGACAAGTTACAGAATTATGTTTCAGGGTTACATTGTCCAAATAACAAAAATTGACAGAAATAAAATTTTGAACCAAGAAATTACTTATTTCAAGAAAAACAGTGGTTGGCCAAGCTATAGGGCTTCATATACCATCGCGAAGTCAGTCTTGTCTCCATTTAAAGCATTAGCAGACAAGTAACATGTTTTTTGTCTTATAAAAGTAGTATGAGCAAAACTATGCAGCTGACATGTCACAAGAAAGATAAATCAATTTTTTTTTTTGCAAATGTGGAGAAATGATTGATCTACAGAATACATTAGAAGGTGAGATGAAAAATAACAACCAGATCAACCCTTTTGGCTACCAGGGGCAGAACTCAAGGATTGGTACCAATGGTGAAACACATGTAACAAAAAATTAAAATGAGAGTAACTGGAAAAAAAAAACAGTAGCTTGAACAGGTTTCTTGTAATCTATTATAGCACCCCCTATTCTATTCTAATTAGGCAGCGTTGCTTCTTCAAGAGGCTTTCGCAGGTAAGGCGTGGCTTATCAGAATATTGCATGCCAAAGCCTTTAGGGGATACCATCACTGACTCACTGATAAAATTACTACAGACCTGTCGTGGTGCTTGTTTGTGCAACTCCCGCAGCAGCAGCAGCTGGTTCTTTCTCCACCTCGCTACTTGCAGTTACAAGGACCTCTTCAACTGCTGAAGATTCTTCAGGTTCAGCAGGTTTCTCTGCAGTTTCTGAAACTGAAGACACACTAGTGCTATCTGGGACCCCGTTGGAGGACAGTTCAACACTAATTACAGGTGAGCTTTCAGATTCTACAGTTTGGTTCTCAGCAGCATTTGCCACAGAAGTAGAATCCTCGATTCCCACCTGAGAAGAGGCATCAGATACAGGAGCAGGAACATCAGTTGCTACTTCTGACACAGAGCTCAATTCTTCGCTACTTTCCTCAGCAGCTGCTTGTGCTTCTGGCACTTTTGTCTTTTCCCTCTGATCCAAGAATGCAGAGATCTCCTTGTTCCTACGGAAAGCTAACTCAAACGCATTGGTCCCTCTGGACCAGTCCCGCTTAAGCTCCATGTTTAGCGTCTTCAGATCGTCTTCATCATCTTCCACCCCTTTCATCGTCAAAGTGACCTGACCTTGTGCTACATTCAGTACTTTAACCCTTATCTGTTTACCAACTTCCATTGCAGATTGTCCAATAAGGGTAAACAATGCTAATGCTTCCTCTTCTCTGGGAAGGAATCCTTCACTCCCATCAGGCAATGTCACAAATGTCCCTGCTCTCGTCGTACTTTTCACAGTTCCATTCAGAGACTGACCAGGTAAATATTTTGGCTCGACCGTCTCCTTGGCTTCCTGCCTTTCCCTTGTTTGCCTTGGAGTTGCGGTGGCACTGCGCCCACCGTTTGCAGCCTTAGGTGTTTCCTTTTTAGGCTTGACGTAGTCATCATCTTCCCTCATCGTCAGAGAGATACGCTTCGTTTCCTTATTTGCTTCAAGCAACCTGACTGACACCTCTTGTCCAACAGTGAAGAGGGAAGATATATCTTTCACGAACCCATCACTTACTCTGGAGATATGAACAAGGCCTTCTGTGTATGCTCCAATGTCAACGAAAACTCCAAATGGCTTGATAGACATCACCTTCCCAGTAAAAGATGCGCCAGGCACCAGATCCTCCTCATTCAGCGGAGGCATCTCGCTCTTCCGAATGTTGCGTCCCAACTTGCGAGGAGAAGAAGCTTGTCCAATGCTAGCCTCGGCCTGCTCGCTCGCTTCAACGGCGTCAGGTGCAGCCTCAGAGTTTTCATCGGAGATTTCTCCCGAAGGAGACGGATTCTGATCCTCCACCGTGATATCAGTCCCCACTGTCGCTGCGGACAAGGTTCTTGGCCTCTGGGCAGAGGACCAGCTTCTTCTCTTGTAGATACTGATCAGGTGGAACGCTGTCTGCGGCTGCAGCAGTCTCCGAGGCGACGGCGATGCTACTCTCGAAGACCTCGCTGTGCCCTGGAATTTTCTAATTTGGATTTCTCGGCTAGTCCTGAAGCTTCTGATGTGAAACAGGCCGATACTGCCAATGGAGCAATGACTCACTGGAGTCATTCTGAATCAAGGGAGTGAGGTGTCCAGAATCTTGGTCCCTTCAGAACCCTGTGGAGCAGAGGCAAGTCGTTAGAGAAAATAATGCAAAGGAGGTCCTTCTTAACACCATCATGTTGTGGGATTGTATAGATAGATAGGCCATTCCACCTACAGCAATTGCCGAAAGCAAGTACCAAATAAAAATTGAAAAATAATTATTGCATGGAACTTTAAGCATAAGGCATCATTGCTTCACTGCACAAGAGTAGCATTTCAAGCATAACACGTCGAATAGGTACCAAACAAAAAAAGGCTCTCTTGGTCTATGTTCAGCCTCAGGGAGAAGCGGCTTATATGTTCATACAGGCAAAGCGCAAACTGAATTCAATCTACACCTCACCCCTAGGCCCTAGAAAGTTTGATGACACAGGACTTGCTATGAATGAAAGCTAGCAATTGTGAACAATGAGCATGAACATGGTGTGATATTGGAGCCAAACAGGACTCCCGACGAAATGTACATGGCTACCCAACCAAAGAACAAACAAAACATCTCACACTGCCTACAGAAACGACGCAGCTGCCTGACGGCAGGAAACGAATCCCCATCCTGCCGCTCCGGCGCCACCCCCGCACGGCCGCGGCCCGGCGTCGCCCGTCGCCCAGCCCAGCCCCGTACGGCAGGAACGGAAAGGAAAGGGGGGCGGCGCACCTATTCGTCGCCGTCGCCGGCGAAGCGCAGAGGAAGGAATGCCTCGCACGCCCCAGTCAGTCGCCGCTATGGCCCTGGGAAGGGAGAGGATTGGCTTATCGCGAGAGCCCGTTGGATTTATAGTCTTATCGCGAAGCTGCCAGGCTCAGAGGCTTCAGTCAGGAGGGAAGGGAACGAAGCGAGCGAGGTTGCTTTCGAGGGGAGGGGAGGGGAGGGGATGTGGTTCTGGGCTACGGCGCGACTCGTGTCCCAACCCCAGCTTGGTGAAAATTGGAGAAGAAAAAAAAAACTCGGCCTTTTCTTTCTCTGCTCGATGATGATGGAGTCGGACGATGGTAGACTGATCGAGACTCAATAGTTGGTGACTGGCGAGTGATTTTCCTATTCCCTTGTTCACGGATCAAGAGAGTTACATTCCCAAAAAAAAAAAGATCAAGAGAGTTACACGAGGTCATAACTACTTTCTTTAATAGCCAGGAATTCCTGGCCTCTCAGGGCTTCGGCACTGTTGATACTGTAGCTGATGCGACGTTTTTGTTTTTTGTTATTTTTATTTTATTTTATTTTTCCCTCTTTCCATTTTTCTCTTTTTCATTTTTTCTTTGCTTTTCTTTTTCGGTTTCGGTTTTCCCTCATCTACGCACGCGCAACGGAGCGCACGTATCTTCCTAGTAGAGTATACTCACCATGAGAAAGATAAAACTACGGAAATGCTCTCCGCAGGGTGTCCAGACGCTTATGTTACCGTGGGCCACGATGGTTCGAATGGCCCAACTAGAATGTCCACATTCGTCTCAACTCTATTAGTTCGGCTGTCGTCTCGAGCAGTTTCAAAAAACGTCATTTTCACTCGCCGCACGTTCTCTGTGCTTGCGCAACGTGCTCCACCGTGGCCGCTGAAAGTGCAATCAAGCCCTAATTATGGGTTTTGGTGATAATAACCACGTAATTATAGAACTAATGAGATTTATCGAGATCACAAGCAGAGAATTTATATTCGAGGATGCTACACGAAACGGAGGAGCCCCCAATTACAAATATAGATGGCTTCAAACTCAAAGGAGGTTTAAATTCTTTTATATTTTGAATTTGAGTATAGGAAAAATCGTACTATAAAGGAGGACACAATGCTTAAGCTAATATGTGCTACCAAGTGCTCAAACAACCACATGCATCCTTAGATTCACAACCAAGACAGTCTACACTTCATTATTACCCTTGTTATCTTGCGTGGTGCGGCACTGCCGCACTTGAGTCACGGCACAAGGAAGTTAGTGTCCACGCTGACTTTCCCGGATGGCTCGAGAAGTATTAAAAGGTATCGCTCGATCCTAAGGTCGCGGGCTCCGCCTCACCCGACCTCGAGGCCGCGGGTTCTATCTCGCCCGACCCCAAGGACGCGGGTTCTGTCTCGCCCAAAGTCGCGGGCCCTGTCTCGCCCGAACTCGAGGCTGCGGGCTCTGTCTCGCCCGACCCCTTGGGTGCGGTGATCGTTGGGGCTGGGGGTATATATACCTTTCAACGACTCTCTGCCTCTTCTTCCTCACTTCAGCACATCTAAAACAGAGCAGGAGCTCTCTCTCTCTCTCTTCATTGTTGACCTCAAGCTCTCAAGCAAATCCATTGATTTTCCCATCAATCCTTGAGGAAAAAGGGTCCAAAACTCGATTAGAGAGCAGCTCCATTGATTCTCCAACTCTAAAGAGCATTTAGTTCACGTTTTGGCCAGCGGTTGTGTTTGTTACTCTTGGAGCTTGGCTCCTAGCCGGTTAGAGCGTCGCCCGTGGAGCTTGCCAACTTATGTGGCAGCCCCAGGGGGGTTTGTAATCATCTATTGAAGTTAGTAAATTCACCCCTCATCTCAAGGGTTAAGTCTCTTGACTTGAGAATGAGGAAGGGTTAGAAATCCCTAAGCCTTAGTGGCTAACCTCAACAACATAGAGGTAGACAAGCCTTGGTGGCGAGCCGAACTACGAGATAAATCTTTGTGTCACTTGTGCTTGATTCATATTAGTTACATGACATATTGTGGTTGAGGTGATTTCTAGAGTTTTTAGTCAATCTACTTGTATGTGGTGTTCCTACCACTTCTAGCTCTTGATCTATGATTGTCATACCTGCAGTAAGCTAGGAAATTTCTCTGATCTAATGTTTCGTTCACGGATTTTAAACTATGATTCGAAGTTATCTGTAAGTGCGGCAGTGCCGCTATTTTGGCTCGGTAGTGCCGCAGTTCGGCAGTGCCGTCCTCTAGAGCGGTAGTGTCGCTGGGTGAATTTGATAAAAGTTTAAGTGTTTATTTTGATAAGCCTATTCACCCCCTCTAGGCCAACCAGAAATCCTATAAGTGGTGTTAGAGCATGTTACCTCATATACGCTTCACCGCGTGAGGTATGGAGCCCGGAGGAGGAACTAGTGGCGTGAAACGGGTGGATGTCAACATGGACAGCAGCGAGCTGAGCACGTCGACAACAAGCAACACAACGCTACCACATCTTGAGGCTACCAATGCCGAAGAAGCTCTCAATGAGAATGAGAGAAGGAAAGAAGAAAGAAAGCTAAAAAGAGAAGCAAGAGAGAAGAAGAAGGAGGAGGAGCAACGGTTAGAGGAGAAGAAGCAAAGGAAAGAAGAAAGAAGGCTCAAGAGAGAAGCAAGAAAAAAAGAAGAGAAGCTAGGAAGAAGATAAAAAAAGAAGAGAAGGCAATAAGTGCATCATCAAGCATATCAAGTAGTTCTAAAGATGCAGATGATGATGAGTCATACCAAGTGTCAAAGGAGAACAAGAAGGAGAAGAAAGGAAAGGGCAATGCCGACAACAACAAATATGCCGTCGTATCTTTTAACTATTCTTCTATTTCTATGACTAACCATGATCGGAGGTCTTTCATCAATGTACCCGCGGACAAGTTACCTCATTTCAATGAGACTAACTTTGCCAAGTGCAAGCACTTGATGAGAGCCTATCTTATAGGTCTTCACACCAGCATTTGGGAGATTGTTTGTAATGGATTTGAACCACCGGTTGATCCCAAGAATCCAACACTAGAAGAGATGAGAATCATTCACCTCAATGGTCAAGCCGCAAGTGTGTTGCTTAGTGTGCCTTGGATGGTGATGAGTACAATAGAGTGATTGAAGTTGATGTTGCCAAATAAATATGGGACACTTTGCACCTAGCACATGAAGGGGTTGACAAAGTGAGAAACGCAAGAATTGATTTGTTGATATCAAAGCTCAACCGGTTTGTGATTTTGGATGGAGAGGGACCACAAGAGATGTTTAATAGGTTGATAACAATGGTGGGCAAGATTAGAGGCTATAGTTGTGATGAGCTAGATGACCACAAAGTTGTCAAGATTATGTTGGAAGCTTATTCATCTAAAAATGAGACCGAAGTCACTCTAATTAGAGACAAGAAGAAGTTTGAGTACTTCACATAAAATGATATACTTGGGAGGATCTTGACCTTTTGACATGCAAAGGGAAGAAGCAAATGAGAGGAATAAACTTGGAGAATTGCAAGCAAAGCTAGAGGGCATCAAGATCAAGGCCAATAAATCAAGCAAGCAAGGCTCTACAAGCAAGTCCAAGATCAACCAACAAGCTTCAACTAGCAAGCCCAAAGTAAGCAAGCAAGTTCAAGAAAGAGTTGAGACCACATCATCTTCAAGTGAAAGTAAAAATGATGATGATCAATATGAGAAAGTTGATGATGTTGCTCTCTTTATGAAGAGGTATCACAAGGGTCTAAAGAAGCAAGACTACAAGGTAGTGAAGAGAAGCTTTTTAAACAAGAAAAAGAGGGCATGCTACAATTATGAAAGCACTGATCACTTTATTGCCAAGTGTCCATATGAGATTAAGGACAACAAATATAAGAATGACAATAAAGAGGAGAAGGCTGGCCATAGAAATAGCAAGAAGTACATGGGAGAGACTCACATTGGGCATGAATGAGACTCAACTAAAGAGAGCACAAGTGAAGAGGATGAGAAGGTTGTAACTATTACTATTCACAAGTCATCCCCTACACAAAGGCTCTTCAATGACATGTTCGATGTAACTACTACTCCCCTCACATTTGTCTTATGGCAAAGCGTGAGAAGGTAAAATCCAGATCAAAGGCCAAATCTCCTCCACCTCCTAGTGATATCTCTAGTAGTGATATTAGTGATAACTCTAGTAATGATGAATCTAGTGATGAAGAAATAAACATGATAACTAAAAATTTGGATGAAAAGACCAAATTATTCATCACTAAGCTAATGGAGAATTTAGAGAGTGTCTAAGCCGAGCTAGAATCTAGAGAAGAGACTCTTATCCAACAAGAGGATCTTTACATTGCTAGCAAAGAAGCTCTTGCATTAGAGAGAAGTGAGGTGGAATCCTTGAGCAAGGCTTTGGCCAAAGAGCAAGAGGACCATGCTATCATAAAGAAAGCAAATAAAGCTCTCAAGAAAAAGTATTGTGGCTTAGATGAAAAGCACAAGGACTTGAGATGCAATATAGCATTTTTTGGGATAGCAACTCACATCTCACTAAGGCAAAGGAAACATCTACTCCCTCTACTAGTCAAGGTTGTGGAAAATGTTTTAATCTTAACTTGAATGCTTATTCCACTAACCTTGCAAACATGGAAGCTATGAGAAAGGAGTTTGCTAGGCTCAATGAAGTCATTGAAAAAGGGTGGATAAGTGTGACTCAATCCAATGATAAGAAGGTTGATGAATCAAAAGGACCATAATTCAAGCAAGGAAGGCATCTCTCAATCAAGCATGGGCTCAGTCATACAAAAGGAGCCAAGACAAATGGAAGAAGGATAGTGAATGGCTATGAGTGTGTACAGTTTGAGAGGAAGGGCAAAATTGGTACAGATCAGCCTATACAGACCGCGGTAGTGCCACACCCCGCAAAAATGGGAAGGATACCAATTCTGCTCCTGATCAAACTAAGCCCAAGAAGAAGGTGTACCAGAAGAAATAGGTTTTCCAGAAGCCTAAGGAATCAGTATGGGCCACCAAGAATGAGTATGCCTATCAACCGAAGACTTATGCACCTCAATAAAGCTTGACATCATGCTTTGTTTTAAGGAACAACAGCAGTGGAAAAGTGGTTGCAAAATATGTTGGAAAGGAAATCAAAATATATAGGAATACTTCTATTTGGGTTCCTAAGATTCTTTGTGACTAACATGCAAGGCCCCAAGTCAAATTAGGGACCTAAATCTAGCAACTAAACTTGTTTTATAGGCATACTCCTCTGGTGGATCAAGTTGAGTGCTTGATAGTGGATGTACAAATCATATGATCGGAGAAAAGAGTGTGTTCTCATCATATTCCCCGATGATGCACTCAAATGAAAATATTGTCTTTGAAGACAATTCAAAGGGGGATGTGATTGGTCTCGATAAAGTTGCTATAACCCTTGAGCATTCAATTACAAATATATTACATATTGATTCGTTAAGTTACAACTTGTTGTCCATTTCTCAATTGTGTGAGATGGGCTACAATTATCTCTTTACGGATAAGGGTGTGGAAGTCTTTAGAAGGGAGGATTCCTCTATTGTCTTTATGGGTCAATTAAAGAACAAGCTTTACTTAGTTGATTTCAACAAAAGTAAAGATAAGCTTGAGACTTGTTTAGTGGCAAAATCTAGCATGGGTTGGGTTTGGCATCACCGACTAGCCCATGTTGGGATGAGTAACTTGGCCAAACTTTTAAAAGATAAACACATCCTTGGACTAACAAATATTCACTTTGAGAAATATAGGATTTGTAGTGCTTATCAAGCCGAAAAGCAAGTTGGAGCACCTCACCCACCAAAGAGCATCATGACCACCAAGCAACCATTGGAGCTAATACATATGGATCTCTTTGGACCAATCACCTACCTAAGTATCAGGGGTAATAAATATAGGCTTGTTATTATTGATGACTATTCCCGTTTCACTTGGGTATTTTTCTTGCATGACAAGTGCCAAGTTCAAGAGAAGGTGAAGATATTTGTTAGAAGAGCTCAAAAGGAGTTCAATCTTCCCATCAAGAAAGTGAGAAGCTACAATGAGACCGAATTCAAGAATACTCTAGTTGAGGAGTTTCTTGATGAAGAAGGCATCAAGCATGAGTTTTTAACTCCATACACCCCTCAACAAAATGGTATAGTAGAGAGGAAGAACCATACACTCATTAACATATCAATGACAATGCTAGATGGGTACAAGACGCTAGACATCTTTTGGCATGATGCCGTCAACACCGCTTGCCATGCCATCAACCTCCTCTACCTACACAAGAAGTTGAAGAAAACTTCATATGAGCTTCTAACCGGTAACAAGCCTAAGGTGTCTTACTTTAGAGTGTTTGGGTGCAAATGTTTTATACTTAATAAGAAACCCAAAATCTCTAAGTTTGCAACTAAAGTTGATGAAGGTGTTCTTCTTGGTTATGGATCAAATGAGCATGCCTACCATGTCTTCAAGAAAACCTCCGGAAGAGTTGAGATTGTGATAGATGTGACATTTGATGAATCTAATGGCTCTCAAGTAGAGCAAGTTGATTCAAGTGTTGTAGGAAAGGAGGATCCACCATGTGAAACAATCAAGCAATTGACAATTGGTGATATTAGACTACAAGAAGATGAAGCCACTGAAGTGGAGGTTCTTCAAGTTGCTGCTGCACCAATTTCCGCTAACATACCTAATGCTACACTGCAGCAAACACCTGCTGCAACTCTAGAGCATGGCAGTGCCGCACTTGAGAGCGGCAGTGCCGCACCTACATAGTTAGCAGCAGCTGATTCGACTCCATCTCATGAACAAAACCTACAACCCATATTTGAGCAAGATGATGATGAAGATCTAGAAGATGAACAAGAGGCCATTGAGCATCTAAGGCTAAGGCAAACAATACAACAGGATCATCCCATTGATAACATCCTTAGGAGTCTTCGAAAAGGGGTAACAACTCGTTCACATTTAGCAAACTTTTGATAATATTACTCGTTTATTTCCTCTTTGGAGCCTCTTAAGGTAGAACAAGCACTTGGAGACCTAGATTTGGTGATGGCCATGCAAGAAGAGCTCAATAACTTTGAAAGAAATCAAGTGTGGACTTTGGTGGAATGACCTAATACCAAGTGGGTCTTCCGCAACAAGTAAGATGAGAATGGAGTGGTGACAAGAAACAAGGCAAGGTTGGTTTCTCAAGTTTTTACTCAAGTAGAGGGCTTGGACTTTGAAGAAACATATGCACCGATGGTAAGACTTGAAGCAATTCGAATGCTTCTAGCCTATGTCACTCATCATAACTTCATGCTATATCAAATGGATGCGAAAAGTGCATTTCTCAACGACCCTATTCAAGAACTTATCTATGTTGAGCAACCACCGGGCTTTGAAGATCACAAGTTTTCCAACCATATCTATAAACTCCAAAAGGCGCTCTATGTGCTTAAGCAAGCACCAAGAGCATGGTATGAATGCCTTAAGGAATTCTTGCTTGAACAAGGTTTTGAAATAGGCTAAGCTGATCCTACCCTTTTCACTCACAAAGTTGGCAAATATATATTTGTGTGCCAAATATATGTCGATGACATAATATTTGGTAGTACTAATCATTCTTTTTGTGAGGAATTTAGTAGGATCATGACCAAGAGATTCGAGATGTCCATGATGGGTGAATTGAAGTTATTCTTTAGATTTCAAATCAAGCAAGTGAAGGATAGAACTTTCATTAGCCAAATGAAGTACACCCATGATATGCTCAAGAAGTTTGACATGGTGAATGCCAAGCCTATCAAAACTCCCATGCCAACCAATGGACATCTAGATCTCAATGATGAAGGGAAAGCCGTGGATACTAAGGTATATCGCTCTATGATTGGTCTCTACTTTATTTATGTGCATCTAGGCCTGATATTATGCTTAGTGTGTACATGTGTGCTAGATTTCAAGCTAACCCGAAAGAGTGTCACTTAGTGGCAGTTAAGAGAATCTTAAGATATTTTATACACAGTCCTAACCTTGGCTTGTGGTATCCTAAGGGCTCTATGTTTGATCTACTTGGGGATTCGGATTCCGATTATGTCGGTTGCAAAGTAGATCAAAAAAGCACTTCGGGGACATGTCAATTCCTTGGATAATCCCTAATGTCTTGGAGTTCTAAAAAGCAAAATTGTGTAGCCCTTTCCATCGCCGAGGCTGAGTATGTTACAGCCAGTGTATGTTGTGCTCAACTACTTTGGATGAGGCAAACCCTTTAAGATTTTGGATGTCACTTTACTAAAATACCACTCTTGTGTGACAACGAAAGTGCCATAAAGTTAGCCAATAATTCTGTAAGTCACTCAAGAACTAAGCACATAGACATGCGACATCATTTCTTGAGAGACCACGAAGCCAAAGGAGATATCGAAATTCGCCATGTGAGCACCAAAAAGCAACTAGCCGATATCTTCACTAAGCCTCTAGATGAGTCAAGGTTTTGTGCTTTGCGTAGTGAGCTAAATATACTTGATTCTCGTAACATGATTTGAACTATAGCACACCTTGATTGATGAACTTGCATGGATAGGAGAAATGAATTGCAAAAGTATAAATATTGTGCTTCAAATGTTTTATTATAAGAAATAAGTGCATTATGTTTATTGTTTGTATTGATTATTTGTTGCTGATCATAGTGTGCTTGAGATATGTGTCCATATCCTATATATAGAGAGAGGTATTTAGTTAGCAGCTAAATCTTGTTGGTCTAGGGAGTGCGGCTGTGTCGTGCCTACCCTACCTCAGTGCCGCACTTTGAATTTCAACTAGAAATTTGGCCCATATCAGCTGTTACCGTGGGGCCCCATCTTTTCTACCTTTTTTTACCTAGACCCAGGTAACCCTCTCCTCTCCTATCTCCTAGCCATCGCTTCTCTTCTCCTCCACACGCACACAGCGCCGCCGCACTGATGCCCTATGCCGCTGCCACCTTCGGTAGTGTCGTGTCATGCTGTTGGTCTTCCTCGTCATCGCCAGCAGCCATTGTAGCTCATGGACAGAGCCATTTCATCTCTTTCCACCTCAATCTACATAAACCAAGATGGCTTCTAGAGGTGATGATGACCAGAGGGAGAAGAAGAAGATGATGACAGAGCCTTGGGACAAGCAAATGCCTCATTGTGGTTGTGGCAGGACCATAGGGAGCAGTAGCAGTGCAGCAAGCAGAGATGTTGCCAAAGATAGGGGGAGGAGTATAGGATCTCTAGTTGGCCTAGAGGGGTGAAAAGGCCTGTCAAAACAAAACACTCAAACTTTTATCAAATTCATGCAGCGGCGCTGCCGCTCTGGAGGGTGGCACTACTGGACCATGGCACTGCCGAGCCAAAACAGTGGCACTGCCGCACCTGTAGATAACTTTGAATCATAGTTCAAAATCCATAAATGAAAACTTAGATCGGAGAAATTTCCTAGCTTACTGTAGGTATGACAATCACAGATCAAGAGCTAGAAGTGGTAGGAACACCACACATAAGTAGATCGACTAGAAACTCTAGAAATCACCTCAACCACAATATGTCATGCAACTATGCAAGTAATATGAATCAAGCACAAGTGACACAAAGATTTATTCCATGGTTCGGCTCTCCACCAAGGCTTGCCTACCTCCACGCTGTTGAGGTTAGCACTAAGGCTTAGGGATTTCCAACCCTTCCTCATTCTCAAGTCAATAGACTTAACCCTTAAGATGAGGGGTGAGTTTACTAACTTTAAGAGATGGTTATAAACCTCCTAGGGCTGCTACACAAGTTGACAAGCTCCATGGGTGATGCTCTAGCTAGCTAGGAGCCAAGCTCCAAGAGTAATAAACACAACCGCATGCCAAAACATGAACCAAGTTCTCTTTATAGTTGGAGAATCAATGGAGCTGCTCTCTAATCGAGTTTTGGACCCTTTTCCCTCAAGGATTGATGGAGAAATTAATGGATTTGCTTGGGGGCTTGAGGTCAACAATGGAGGTAGAGAGAGAGCTCCTACTCTATTTTGAGCGTGCTGAAGTGAGGAAGAAGAGGTAGATTACCATTGTGGAGGAAGGGGCAAGGTATATATATATATACCCCCTAGCCCCCAACGGTCACTGCACCCAAGGGTTTGGGCGAGACTAAGCCATGTCCTCAAGGTTAGACAAGACAGAGCCCATGACCTCGAGGTCGGGTGAGACGAAGCCCACGTCCTTAGGGTCAGGTCAGACGGAACCCGTGACCTTGGGATCGGACGAGATGGAGCCCACACCCAAGGGATCGGGCGAGACAGAGCCCGTGACCTTGGGGTCAGGCAAGACGGAGCCCACAACCTTGGGGTCAGGCAAGACAGAGCCTGCACCCAAGTGCAATAGTGCCTCTCTTTAAATGCGATAATGCCGCACCACGCAAGACAACAAGGGTCGTAGTAAAGTGTCGGCTATCTTGGCTTTGAATTTGAGGATGCATGTAGTTGTTTGAGCACTTGGTAGCACATATTAGCTTAAGCATTGCATGCCCCTTTATAGTTGGACCCTTTTCCCTCAAGGATTGATGGAGAAATCAATGAATTTGCTTAGGGGCTTATGGTCAACAATGGAGGGAGAGAGAGAGATCCTGCTCTGTTTTGAGCGTGTTGAAGTGAAGACGAAGAGGCAGATTACTATTGGGGAGTAAGGGGCAAGGTATATATATACCCCTAGCCCCCAATGGTCACTGCATCCAAGGGTTTGGGCAAGATAGAGCCCGCGTCCTTAGGGTCAGGTCAGACAGAACCTGTGACCTTGGGGTCAGGCGAGACGGAGCCCGCACCCAAGGGATCGGGCGAGATGGAGCCCGCAACCTTGGGGTCGGACGAGACAGAGCCCACGATCTTGGGGTCAGGCGAGACGGAGCCTGCACCCAAGTACAGCAGTGCCTCTCTTTAAATGCGACAATGCCACACCATGCAAGACAGCAAGGGTCATAGTAAAGTGTAGACTGTCTTGGCTTTGAATTTTAGGATGCATGTGGTTGTTTGAGCACTTGGTAGCACATATTAGCTTAAGCATTGTGTCCCCCTTTATAGTATAGCTTTTTCTATACTCAAATTCAAAATATAAAAGAATTTAAACCTCCTTTAAGTTTGAAGCCATCTATATTTGTAATTGGGGGATCCTTCATTTCGTGTAGCATTCTCGAATATAAATTCTCTGCATGTCATCTCGATAAATCTTATTAGTTCTCTAATTGTGTGATCATTATCACCAAAACCCACAATTAGGGCTTGATTTCACTTTCAGCGGCCACGGTGGAGCACACCGCGCCAGCACAGGGGATGTGCGGCGAGTGAAAATGATGTTTCTAGAAACTGCTCAAGACGACAGCTGAACTAATAGAATTGAGATGAATGTGGACATTCTAGTTGGGCCATTCGAACCATCGTGGCCCACAGTAATGTAAGCATCTAGACA
Source organism: Miscanthus floridulus (assembly GCF_019320115.1). Lineage (NCBI taxonomy): Eukaryota > Viridiplantae > Streptophyta > Magnoliopsida > Poales > Poaceae > Miscanthus > Miscanthus floridulus. The sequence goes on along the minus strand of NC_089582.1, from coordinate 145,869,212 downwards.
CCCTACAGAGAGCATTTCTGTAGTTTTATCTTTCTCGTGGTGAGTATACTCTACTAGGTAGATATGAGCGCTCTGCTGCGCACGCGTAGATGAGGCAAAACTGAAACCGAAAAAGAAAAGCAAAGAAAAAAATGAAAAAAGAGAAAAATGGAAAGAGGGAAAAATAAAAATAATAAAAAACAAAAAAAAATATTGCATCATCTACAGTGCCAACAGTGCCCGAAGCCCTAAGAGGCCAGGAATTCCTAGCTGTTAAAGAAAGTAGTTATGACCTCGTGTAACTCTCTTGATTTTTTTGGGAATGTAACTCTCTTGATTCGTGTAGCATCCTCGAATATAAATTCTCTGCTTGTCATCTTGATAAATCTCATTAGTTCTCTAATTGCGTGATCATTATCATCAAAACCCACATTTAGGGCTTGATTGCACTTTCAAGGAGAGATTAGACGATGCAAGAGGAGGAGAACCTAGAGAGGGTTGGACACACTATTCCTCCAGGTGCTTGCCTAGATACTCCATGTCATCTTGAGGAGTTTGATAAGAGCTACATAAGAGAGTATTCTAAGGATGTAGTCATAAGACGTCCTGTTGACACACATGCTCATCCCATGCTCAACTATGTGGGAAAGCTGAAGATGGTGGAGGAAGCACATGAAAACAATCCCTATAAGCAGCCAAAGTATTTGGAGATATACTATAGGATTTGGAATGAGTTTCATTCCAACTTCCATGCATCTGTGAACTTCAACTCTAAGAAATTCAAAGTTGTCAAGATGTAGTATGTTGATTGGGAGGAGATAAAGGCAAAGAATAAGCCAGAATTCAATAAGGTGATCAAGGCTTGTGAGTTGTTTGGCCCCATTGATATTATGAGCTTCAGATATAATTGGAATGAGGAAGTGCTAGCCTAGCTCCATGCCACTTTCTTCTATAGTATCTACACTAATGAGATTCACTGGATGACTCAGAGATGGCATTATAGAGTTGATTTTATGACTTTCAGCCGGATCCTTGGTTTTAAAGAGGAGGAGCGGGGCTTCACTTATATTCATGATGAGGCTAGAGCTGAGATCTATGATATTGCCTATATGTGGATTGACAGGAGAGTGTAGATGGGAAGGTTAGTGGCCTGAAGAGCTATTATTACATTCTGAATAATTTGATCAGGCATACTACCAATCCCAAGGATGGAGCAGCTTCTGATCTTAATGGATATGTGAGGAATGTGCTTGCTAGATTTGATCCTAGAGGTGACGGGTTTAATGTCCCTTGCTTCATGTGGCGTGAGCTGAGGAACACCATGGAGGATGGGAGAAAGGGGATACCATATGCTCCTATCTCATGTTTATGATTGAGAGGGTCACTGGCTACATATTTGAGAAAGATAGCCTTCACACTGTCTACAAAAATTGAGAAGACCCAAAGGGTAGGTGCTATCAGGGCAGTGAGACGCTATCCATCAATTGAGGACGTGCCTAAGTCATCCCGCTCTAGGCCTCGTAAGGAAAAGAAGATGGAGAAATTTGGGAAGTGGATCAAGTCCATCTTAACCACATGCACTTATGCAGCAAGGACCGCATATCAGGACCGGTTGGAGAACCGTGAAGCCAACCGAGAGGCTAGAGAGCGTGCAGGGCTGCCACCTCTTTCTCCAGTTTAGTCACCGCTGAGGTTTGATGACCTCCCTAGCCTTTCCGACATAGATTTAGAGGAGGAGGAGCAAGAGCAGCTAGAGCTTGATCCACACACCAGTTTGAGATCCACCTTGCAGTCCATGAGGAGGAGCACTAGGCATGAGCGCCACATTTCGACCACTCATCGCCAAGGGAGGGCGGTGGTGTCTTCTTCTTCCTCCTCTAACGACTATAAGGAAAATGGGCCCTTGGCCCATTTACTTTGGATTTTGGTGTTTGATGACCAACACAATCAAATTGGACTAATAAATTTGCAAGTGTTTGTTTTATAGTTCAATAGGGTGCAAGACGTGACTTGGACGAAGGCGACGTGATGATCCGATGATCAACACCTCAAGCAAGACCTTAGGAGCACAAGAGTAGACCCAAGAGATCAAGCAAAGTCTAAGCATGAAGATTGGAACCAAGCCGTACGTAAGATCATGAAGAAATGAGCTCACTATGGTGACCGGATGCAGGATCGTACGCTGGACAAGCAACCGGACGCTGCGACCGGATGCTGGGCAAGTGGCTCGGTAGATAGGCGACCGGACACTGGACCAGACGCTGGCGGCAACTGACCGGACGCAGGACAACAGCGTCCGATTGATTACAGTAAGGTTCTAGAGCGGCAAACCTGTGACCGGACATGTCCGGTGGTAGGCGACTGGATGCTGGCCAGCATCCGATCAGAGTATTGCCGGCTCAACGGTCGGGACAACTGGACATGTCCAGTCAGGACGATTCAGCGTCCGGTCTGTAGCAGTTTCGTGGGAATTCGATCCCAACGGCTACTTTCTCAGTGGGGCTTATAAATACAACCCCCAACCGGCCATTTTAGTAGAGTGGAGCTGAGGAAACATACCAAGGGTGTTGATATACCATTTTAGTGATCTCCACATGCATAGTGCTTAGTATTTTATTAGGTGATTGGCATAAGTGCTTTGCGAAGTGCTTAGGTTGATTAGACCACCGCTTATGCGCTTGCTCTAGGTGTATGCCTAGTGTTTAGTGAGGTTTGTATACCTCTTGCCACCCTGTGCTTGCGAGCACAAGTGTTGTACGTCAGAGGGGCTTGAAGTCTTGCAAGATCACACCAACCGTGTTTGTGGTGTGGCCGCCACCGTGTACCGGAGGGAACAAGGCCTGCGGCGTTTCGGCCGGAAGCTTGATAGTAAAGACGGCGGGGGGCTTCCGGGAGAGGCTTGCCGAGAGGCACATCAGAGACCCACTTGCGCATGGGGAAGGCCCGAGGCTATCCACGGAGTTACCCGACCGGGAGCTTGGCCCTTACGAGGGATTCCTTGCGAGGGGCTCCAACGAGGACTAGAGGGAAGCTTGCGTGCTTCTCGATACCTCGGTAAAAATACTGGAGTCGTCAACGGGAGTTTGCATATCTCTACCTTGCTCTTTAGCTTCCGCATTTACATAGATTACTTTACTACGTTTGCGGTAGAGATAACAACACACTAGCAAAACCATAATTGCACATCTAGATAGTTTATCTATTGCATAGGTTTTGCTAGGGATAGAAAAAGAGGCCATAGTTTTTAGAAGTTAGATTTTTAAGTTGCCTAATTCACCCTCCCTCTTAGGCGTCACGGTCCCTTCATTTGGTATCAGAGTCGGTTGGCTCATTTTTGGACCCTTGGCTTAACCGTCGTTGAGCCGACACGTTTGTAGAGTGGTTGGGATGGATACCGCTAGGCCTCCATAATTTGATGGTACTAACTTCCTATACTATAAAGCTAGAATGGCTTGCCACCTTGAGGCGGTTGATTTGGGTGTATGGAGAGTCACTCGTGATGGGATGAAACCCATCAAGAATCCCAAAAAACCCACAAAGAGTGATGAAAAAAAAATGCACTTCAATGCTAGAGCTAAAAATTGCTTGTTTGAATCACTTAGTATGGATGTTTTTAACCAAGTATTCACTTTAAATACGGTACATGAAATTTGGTTAAAACTCTAAGAGCTCCATGACGGCACAAGTAATGTCCGTGAGCAAAAACATTGTCTAGCTAAGCAAAATTATGATTCCTTTACTATGAATGATGATGAGCTTGTTCGTGATATGTATTCTCGATTGAATCTAATTATCAATGAGCTCCATTCTATAGGATTATTAAAGCTAGATGATGCGGACATCGTGAGGAAGATCATCTCCGTGCTACCACAAAAGAAATATGCAAGCATCATCACCATCCTTCACAACATAGAGGATTTGAGCAACATGACCCCGAGCATAGCCATTGGCAAGTTAGTGGCATTTGAAATATCACGTAAGATGGGTCAAGAAGAAGCTTCTTCATCAAGCAAAGGCAAAGCTCTCGCTTGTAGCGAGAAAAAGAAGATAAAGGGCAAGCAAGTTGAGACTAGCTCAAACTCAAGTTCCTCAAGTGAAGATGAAGAAGAAGATGAGGACGATGATGATGATGAAGATTCAAGTGATGATGATCAATCTTCCTCCTCCACCTCCGATCTTGATGAAGAATCAATTAAAGTGATCAACAAGGTGGAGAAGATGATCCAAAGGCTCAATGTCAAGGGTGTGCCCATCCAAATTCAAGATTTAGTTTTCACAAATCAAAGAAATGAGCAAAGAAAGAAAGGATGCTATGGATGCGGCGAGTTGGGGCACTTTGTGGAAGTTTGTCCAAATAAGCCCACACCTAAGACAAAGAAGAAGGCATGCAAGAACCAAGCCCTCACATCAATAAGATCATGGGATAATTCTTCAAGTGAAGAAGAACCCCATCACAAAAGGCGAGGCCGCAAGCAATCATCATCAAGCTCTTCTCATGTGTGCCTTATGGCACGAGGTAACGAAAGCTCTTCCTCTAGTGAGAGTGATAGTGATGATGATATGCCTTCTTATCATAAACTTGTGCAAGAAAATCTTAATTATGCTAAAGCTTGCACTAGTCAACAAAAGAAGCTCAAAAGTTTAAAAGAAAAGCTAGATAGTTCACAAAAAGCATACAAAACCTTGCTTGAACAATATGAGAACTTTGCTAATCTCAATGTTGAACTATCTACTAAAATTGAGAAACTTGAGACTAGTGCAACAACAAATGCATGCACAATTAATGATGAGCAACTTTTAAAGAAAAATGAAAAATTAAAAGAAAAGTTAGCTAGCTCACAAGAAGCATATAATAGTTTGCTTGCTAAAATGGAAACCATGTGCAAACATTGTGATGAGCTAACTAATAAAGTTACTAATCTTGAAGCCGTTAGCACAAACCCTACCAAGGCATCTAAAAAGAAAAATTCTATCTTTAACATGTCTAAAAAGGATGCCTCTACTTCTTGTAATGATTTATGTTTAGACTCACCTTTGTGCAACCAAGTTTGTGTTGAGAAAGTTATTGTAGATACATGCACACAAAAGGTTGCAAAGGAGAATGAGCAACTCAAGCAAGAAGTAGCTCACCTCACCAAGGACTTGACTCAAGTAAAAGGCAAGGCAAAGCAAACCCAACTTTATCAAGATAACACCGTCAAGGAAGTGAAGAAGCTTGATGAGGACAAATCGTGGTTTGTTACGTGTGCCACAAGGAAGGTCACAAGTCCTATGAGTGCAAGGTGAAGAATGGGGGAGGAGCAAAGAAGAAGGAGAAAAAGCAAACAAGCAAGCTCTCCAACACCTACACCAACAAGGTGGACAAGAAGGCCTCCACACCTTATCTCTTGAAGAAGAAGAAAAATGACAAGGTAGTGGCCATCAAGGTGAACAAGCAAGCCAACAATGGGGTCAAATGTTTTTGGGTGCCAAAGGAAATCATTTCCAACATGAAGAGCACCAAGAAGGTTTGGATTCCGAAAGAGAAGTAAGAAGTTCGTCGGATCTCGGGGAATTTGGAGACTCGGCAAAGTTTGGGTGCATTTCATGGGGTGCATCATGATGGACAAAGTCATTGCCAAGTACGTTAGTGAATACTATGGACCCAAATTCCCCTTCCCATGTTAGGTAACTAGATGTCATTACTTTCAATTAGTATTCATTTCAATTGGTATTGTTTTTCAACTGATATACTCTTAAAGCATCTAGTTATCTCTCATGCCTAATGTTTGCATTTACATGCTTAAATATTTTGTCATGCATTCAATAGGTATATCATATGGTAGGCTTGCTCGGTTTCATTATCAACCCTTGGAGCAAACCTACATGGTTTAACATTGTTTAGGAGCACGACACATAGCTTGTTTTACAATTAATTATCTAATATATGCCAAAGTCCAAATTGTAGATAATCTCTCCCAAATATCATCTTTCAAGTGGTATTTTGATACTTAAATCAATGTGCACAATTTTTACAAGTATTCAACACTTGTGTGCACAAATTTAGGGGGAGCTTAATCTACAACTTGGATGCTTTGAGACTAGCACTTGTTCAAATGGTATCAATTTTTTCAAACCTATCACATGTGTAGTAGTATCATTGTAAGGAAATTGGAGTCCCCGGAGTTAAGCATCATTCTTCAATTGGCATCTTCATGTTGATTTCATTGCATATTTTTAGGGGGAGCATAGTCTATATAATGTGAGAGTCAAATCTTGTGATCCATTTCACTTTTTACACAAAGGATCATGAAATTTGACCCTCCCTTGTGCTACTAATGTCTTCCTTTTCGGTGTTTGATGCCAAAGGGGGAGAATTTGAAGGACCAAAGACAAGCATTTAGTTACAAGAGGAAATGGTCCGAGAAAGGGAGGAAAGTAAATTATGGATTAGTCTAAGTAATGGGAGAATTTTTTTTAGAAAGCTAGGCTTTAATCCATAATATCATATGGGGACACTTTCAAGGGCAAGACAAGCTTTTAAGTAAAGTTTCAATTAGTATCTATCAATTAGTATCATATAACCTTGCCCTTTGCATTGCATCCTAGCAAGTAGGTAGTTTTTTAACTTCTGAATTCTTATTATTTGCTTGCTTTGGTTGTGTTGGCATCAATCACCAAAAAGGGAGAGATTGTAAGGAAAATGGACCCTTGGCCCATTTACTTTGGATTTTGGTGTTTGATGACCAACACAATCAAATTAGACTAATGAATTTGCAAGTGTTTGTTTTGTAGTTCAATAGGGTGCAAGACGTGACTTAGATGAAGGCGACGTGATGATCTGATGATCAACACCTCAAGCAAGACCTTAGGAGCACAAGAGTAGACCCAAGAGATCAAGCAAAGTCCAAGCATGAAGATTAGAACCAAACTGTACGCAAGATCATAAAGAAATGAGCTCACTATGGTGACCGGATGTAGGACCGGACGCTGGACAAGCAACCGGACGCTGTGACCGGACACTAGGCAAGTGGCTTGGCAGACAGGCGACCAGACACTGGACCAGACACTGGTGGCAACCGACCGGACGCAGGACAGCAGCGTCCGATCGATTATGGTAAGGTTCTAGAGCGGCAAACCTATGACCGGACGTGTCTAGTGGCAGGCGACCAGACGCTGGCCAGCGTCCGATCAGAGTATTGCCGGCTCAACAATCGGGATGACCGAACATGTCTGGTCAGGACTATTCAGCGTCCGGTCAGTAGCAGTTTCACGGGAATTCGACCCCAACGGCTACTTTCTCAGTGGGGCTTATAAATACAACTCCCAACCAGCCATTTTAGTAGAGTGGAGCTGAGGAAACATACCAAGGGTATTGATACACCATTTTAGTGATCTCCACATGCATAGTGTTTAGTGTTTTATTAGGTGATTAGCATAAGTGCTTTGCGAAGTGCTTAGGTTGATTAGACCACCGCTTATGCACTTGCTCTAGGTGTGTGCCTAGTGTTTAGTGAGGTTTGCATACCTCTTGCCACCCCGTACTTGCGAGCACAAGTGTTGTACATCGGAGGGGCTTGAAGTCTTGCGAGATCACACCAACCATGTTTGTGGTGTGACCGCCACCGTGTACCGGAAGGAACAAGGCCCGCGGCGTTTTGGCCGAAAGCTTGATAGTGAAGACGACAGGGAGCTTCCGGGAGAGGCTTGCCGAGAGGCACATCGGAGACCCACTTGCGCATGGGGAAGGCCCGAGGCTATCCACGGAGTTACCCGACCGTGAGCTTGGCCCTTGCAAGGGATTTCTTGCAAGGGGCTCTAACGAGGACTAGGGGGAAGCTTGCACGCTTCTTGATACCTCGGTAAAAATACCAGAGTCATCAATGGGAGTTTGTATATCTCTACCTTGCTCTTTAGCTTCCGCATTTACATTGATTACTTTACTACATTTGCGGTAGAGATAGCAACACACTAGCAAAACCATAGTTGCACATCTAGATAGTTTATCTATTGCATAGGTTTTGCTAGGGATAGAAAAAGAGACCATAGTTTTTAGAAGTTAGATTTTAAGTTGCCTAATTCACCCCCCTCTTAGGTGTCACGGTCCCTTCAACGACGACGATGATGATGGTGGAGAGGAGGACGTTGTAGGTGCTAGTGGAGCTGCTGGTGGGGATGATGTCGATTGGACACCATCCAAGTGGATGAGGAGTGAGTGTTGGTCTTTCTTCTTTTCTTCTCTTTTTGGTGCTTTATGCCAAAGGGGGTGAAAATTAGAGTGTCGATAGAATATCATCGGCAGTCCTCCGAGGGGTATCCCATGAAGATAGATTGATCAGTGGGGGTGCACGTTATTAGGAACCGGATGATGATAGAAGGCGCAGAGACAACGATTTAGATAGGATCAGGCCATCTAATCAACGTAATACCCTACGTCCTGTGTCTTTGGTGGATTGTATTGAGATGTATTCTATATATCTGTCCACTAGGGGACCCCTGCCTCTCCTTATATACTCTAGAGAGATAGAGTTATAAGGAAAGTATCCTATTTAGTACTATACAATAGCTTGCGGTGCACGCTGAGTAGTGCCGTACATGCCTTGATCTTGTGGGTTGGGCCACCTCTGATGGTGCAGCCCATGTCTTGTCTTATGGATACCGAGGGCCATACCCCCACAGCTAGTCCCCGAGCCAAACCGTAGGTGACGTAGTCACGTGGTGTCAGGGCCAGAAAGTAGAAGACCAGCCGAGCAGGCAACCAGTCCCCAGGCATAGCCTTGAGATAAGAAAAGTGCACATTTACTATAAGGTGAAGTGTGCCCACTTAGTCCCTGAGCCTGCTGGAAAATGAAGAATGAATCTTGTGGCTGGGTCAAAGAAAAAGAAGTCCAAAAGCTTATCGATGTCGTATGACATGCGTGTATCAAGACCCTAGACGTGCTGCCCAAGATCAGCACCCTGATCCGAACGGCATGGAGCAGCTTGATAGCACACTGATGAGACGTAGCAAGATCCGACCACCAAGGGAGTCCCCGGCGTAGCTGGCGATGTCCGAGCACCAAGAAGTAAGGAGTCCCCGGCGTCGCTAGCGATGTCCGAGTACCGAGGAGCGATGAGTCCCCGGTGTCGCTGGTGATGTCCGAGCACCGAGGAGCAAGGAGTCTCTAGCGTCGCTAGCGATGTCTGAGCACCGAGGAGCGAGGAGTCCCCAGCATCGCTGGCGATGTCCGAGCACTGAGGAGCAAGAAGTCCCCAGTGTCACTGGCAATGTCCAAGCACCGAGGAGCGAGGAGTCTTCGGTGTCGCTGGCGATGTCCGAGCACCGAGGAGCGAGGAGTCTTCGACGTCGCTGGCAATGTCCGAGCACCGAAGAGTGAGGAGTCCCCGGCGTCGCTGATGATGTCCGAGCACCGAGGAGTCCTTGTCGTAGGTAGCGATATCCAAGCACCGAGGAGTCCCCAACATAGCTAGCGATGTATGAGCGCCGAGGAGTCTCCGGTGTAGACGGCGATGTGCGAACAGCGAGGAGTTCCCGGCGTAGCTAGCAACATTCGAGCAGCAAGGAGTCCTCAGTGTAGGCGGCGATGTTTGAGCGCCGAGGAGTTCTCGGCGTAGCTGGCGGTGTTCGAGCAGCAAGGGGTCCCCGACATAAGCGGTGATGTCTGGGCACCGAGGAGTCCTCAGTGCAGCTATGGCGCAGCTGGCGATATCCGAGCAGCGAGGAGTTCCCGGCGTAGCTAGCGATGTTCGAGCACCGAGGAGTCCCCGACAAAGCTGGCGAGGTCTGAGCACTAGCGTAGCTAGCGATGTCCGTGCGGTGAAGTGTGCCCACTTAGTCCTTGAGCTTGAAGAATCCGAGTGCCGAGGAGTAACCGACGTAGCTAGCGATGTCCGAGCACCGCACCGAGGACCCCCGGTGTAGCTAGCGATGAAGCATGAGCGACGAACAGTCCGGTCAACTGGTCGGCGGTGAAGTGAGCATTGAGTAGAAGCGACCGGTGAATAGTCCGATCAACTAGTCGGCGACAAAGTCGATGAACCTAGCGGTCCGATCAGTTGATCGGTGGAGAAGTTCGAGCTCCAGGTGATCTGATCACCTAGATGATGATCCTGCAATACAAATATGTAGAATGGGTAGTACATGATGTAAAAATATATAAACTCCAGAGAAAAAACAGCAATGATGATAAAATAGCCTATGTAGCTCGGTGATCAGTTGGTGTGAAGATGTATTTATATTTAATATAAACCGCCCGACCAGTTAGTATGTAGCTGAGTCTCTAGCCCTAGCTAGCCCATAGTCCATAACATCGAGCGCGGAGCCCGTGCACGTGTAGGAGGAACAGGCATCACCAAGGAGCCACTGCCGACCACCCAGAACGTAGAGGGCAGACACTCGTGCATGTGTAGGGAGGAGCTGGAGACACGACTGTCTCTAGGGACATCCGAGCATCAACATGACTGTTCAGGAGTTCAGAAAACCGTTTGGAGATCAAACATGGAGAAACACAGCTCGGAAAAACATTATGGTGATATACGGAGATTGGAGAATATTTAGAAGAATATTAAAGCATGACTTAGCTTTAGACAAAAAGTCTGGTCGGTGACGTATGGCGTTATCTGGTCGACGCTGACGGTGAGCACCTGGCGGGCGATGAGTTGTTGGTGAAGACGACCTCGGAGGTGGTTCCGAGATTGGATCTGCTGTCACGGGGGCTGGTGTAGCCAGTGATGAATCGTCATCGTGGACCGACATGGATCTCCACGAGATTGACGACGAGAACGCGTTGTTGATTTGAGGTCCATCTGGCTCGCCATGGGATCAAGCATACACCCCTACTTGGCACGCCAACTATCGATAGAATATCATCGGTAGTCCTCCAAGGGGCATCCCACAAAGGTAGATTAATCGATGGGGGTGCGCGTAATCAGGAATCGGATGGTAACACAAGGCGCAAAGATAACGATTTAGACAGGTTCGGGCCGTTTGATCGACGTAATACCCTACGTCCTGTGTCTTTGGTGGATTGTATTGAGATGTATTCTATATATCTATCCACTAGGGGACCCATGCCTCTCCTTATATACTCTGGAGGGGTAGGGTTATAAGGAAAGTATCATATTTAGTACTATACAATAGCTTGCGGTGCACGCCGAGCAGCGTCATGCATGCCTTGATCTTGTGGGTCGGGCCACCTCTGATGGTGCGACCCATGTCTTGCCTTATGGATACCAGGGAGCATACCCCCACATAGAGAGGTCAACAACTTTTTCGATGCCACGAAGGTTGTTGTAGCTAGAGTCATGTTCGTATCCGTTTAGAGTAGTCTTCGTTAGGTGAGAGTTTGAGTCCTTTAGAAACTCTATTTATATAATAATGTTACTTAAGTACTTTATATATGTGTGGGATATCGACATATATTAATCTATGTTGTCGCTTGTGATACAATTGTGCTAGAATGTATATCTTTATATGTATCACATGTTGTGTGGTGTCTGTTCTGATCTGTGCTGTTAAAGCAAGTTCGGCAGTGCCACACTCTGGTGCGGTAGTGCCGTACCCAGCTACAACAGCAAACCATGTTGCGCATAAAATATTATTTGCATCACGTTTTACATATCTGACACAGTATGCAGCACCCCACAGGAGCATGGATATAGGGGGAGCCCCATCACTTTCACTAAAATATAAATATTGGCTTCTTATGCTAATTTGAGAATTCAATTCTCTATTCACACATTTAGGGGGAGGCTCTACACCCATGGCTTAAAAATCTTAGTATTTAATGTATATCTTTTGTAAACTCTAATTGGGTTATCATCAATCACCAAAAAGGGAGAGATTGAAAGTGCAATAAAGCCCTAATTATGGGTTTTGGTAATAATAACCACGTAATTAGAGAACTAATGAGGTTTATCGAGATGACAAGCAGAGAGTTTATATTCAAGGATGCTACACGAAATAGAGGAGCCCCCAATTACAAATGTAGATGGCTTCAAACTCAAATGAGGTTTAAATTCTTTTATATTTTGAATTTGAGTATAAAAAAAGTTGTACTATAAAGGAGGACACAATGCTTAAGCTAATATGTGCTACCAAGTGCTGAAACAACTATATGCATCCTCAGATTCATAGCCAAGATAGTCTACACTTTACTATTACCCTTGTTGTCTTGCGGGTGTGGCACTACCGCACTTGAAGAGAGGCACTGCCACACTTGAGTCACGACACAAGGAAGTTAGTGTCCATGCTGACTTCCCCGGATGGCTCGAGACGTATTAAAATGTCTCGCTCCACCCTAAGGTCATAGGCTCTGTCTCACCCGACCTTGAGGCCACGGGCTCTGTCTCGCCCGACCTCGAGGCTGCGGGCTTCGTCTCGCCCGACCCCTTGGGTGCGGACTCCATCTTGCTCAACCCCAAGGACACGAGTTTCGTCTCACCCAATGTCGCGGGCTTCGTCTCGCCCGACCTCAAGGCCGTGGGCTCTGTCTTGCCTGACCTTGAGGCTGTGGGTTTCGTCTTGCCCGACCCCTTGGGTGCGGTGCTTGTTAGGGGCTACGGGGTATATATACATTTTCTCGTCCTCCCCAATGGCTCTCTGCCTCTTCTTCCTCACTTCAGCACGCCCAAAATAGAGTAGGAGCTCTCTCTCTCTCTCCCTCCATTGTTGACCTCAAGCCCCCAAGCAAATCTATTGATTTCCTCATCAATACTTGTGGGAAAAGGGTATAAAACTCGATTAGAGAGCAGCTCTATTGATTCCCCAACTCTAAAGAGCATTTAGTTCATGTTTTGCCCGGTGGTTGTGTTTGTTACTCTTAGAGCTTGGCTTCTAGCCGGCTAGAGCGTTGTTTGTGGAGCTTGCCAACTTGTGTGGCAGCCTCGAGAGGTTTGTAACTGTCAAAGACCAATATTAGGGTACCCTAAGAGGAGGAGCTAATGAGCATCCACATTGATTTGACCATGCAATTAAGAGCGTGACTACACCACTTGTCAGGTCCCATGTTGTCTGACCACCGAGACCAGGGGCCCTGCCTCGTCTGCCCCTTGAGAGTTGGCTCTGCCTCAGTGGATGGTGTGGCCATGGACCCCGTCTCACCTGACCCTCGAGGGTTGGCTCTGCCTCAGGCTGACTCCCAAGGGCTGGCTCTGCCTCGCCCGACGTCCGAAGGCTGGCTCCGCCTTGCCTGACATCTGAGGACTGGCTCTACCTCAGCCGATGTCTGAGGGCTGGCTCTGCCTCGGCCGACGTCTGAGGGTTGGCTCTACCACGCCTGACGTCTGGGGGCTGGCTCCGCCTCACCCGATGTCTGCACGCTGCTCCTTCATAACGATGCGCGTAGATAAGGCAGGGCACTCAAGTCAATCCCAAGACCGAGGACCATACCCTGCACGCCTATAGAAAAGTACCATCAGGATATGACAAGAAAGACGCTTTGAGACCTTTTAGGCATGTCAGAGCCCAAATAGTATTGTAGGCACCGACGTGTAACACCCTCGGTGTTACGCCTTAATCAAAATATTAAACCATGTCATAAACATCATGTTTATGTATTATTGCATGTGGTAAATGAGAAATTAAATTTTATTGCACTAATTCTCAAATTAAGCTCTAATTTATTCCTTGTCCAAGTTATCCTTCCAGCACGTCATCTCTCTCCACGTGAGAGCTCCTTAGCCACAAAGTCAAATGATAAATTATTGTCATTCACTAATTATTAGCATACCACTTGGCAAGATTTATATCTCCATCAATCTCGCGATGCGCCACTGTTATCTCTCGTTGTTCTAATTATCCCGCCTTTACTTCGCTTGCTAATCACCTTGAAAAAATTATCAGTGCACGACGCGCTGCCACTGCCATAGTGTGTCGCACACACTACGCATTTATATCACTCACAAGCTCAGCCCTCTGAGCACTCTGCTCACTCACTGCTCAGCCATTTTGCAAATGAAGGACAGGCACTTTTTCCACACGTCGACACTGTAGCAGCAGGGGAGTTTCAATCAGAATGGTACCAGCGTAGATTTTCAACACGACAGACTACAGCATAGAGATTGCTTTGACCTCAGAGCTGCTGAAGTAAATTATTCGGGAACAAAAGGAAGACCTCGAAGAGATTCCTCACATCAAGAAGTTGCTAGCTGAAGGACGTGGACCTCATTTTAGCATTGATGAACTAGGAGTCGTGAGATACAAGGATAGGCTGGTGGTTCCATCCAATGAAGAGCTGAAAAGAAAGATTTTAAAAGAAGCCCATCATTCCAAGCTATCTATCCACCCTGGTAGCAACAAGATGTACCATAATCTACGCCAACTGTACTGGTGGTCTTACATGAAGCAAGATATCACCTAGTTCATTATGGAGTGTGACACTTATGGTAGAGTCAAGGCAGATCATATGCGTACTCCTGGATATCTGCAGCCCTTGCCCATTCCTATTTGGAAATGGGAGGATATTTCCTTGGATTTCATTATGGGTTTACCCCGCACCTCCTCGGGCTTTGATTCTATTTGGGTCATTGTAGACCGTCTCACCAAGTCTGCCCACTTCCTTCCGGTGGACACTAGATATAATGCCAAGAAGTATGCAGAGTTATACTTTGATCGAATTGTGACCCTACATGGAGTTCCTCTCACCATCATCTCTGATAGAGGGTCAGTTTTTGTCTCTCGTTTCTGGGAGAAACTCCAGGAGTGTTTGGGTACTCGTCTTCTCAGAAGCTCGGCATACCATCCCCAGACTGATGGTCAAACTGAAAGGGTGAACCAGGTGCTCGAGGATATGCTGCAGGCTTGTACCATCCCTTTTCCTGAGAAGTGGGATCAGTGTTTGAAGCTGGCCGAATTTTCTTATAATAACAGCTATCAGGAGAGTATCCGTATGGCACCATTTGAAGCTTTATATGGACAGAAGTGTAGGACGCCACTAAACTGGGTTGAGGTAGGAGACCGTGGGTACTTCAGGCCGGATTTCATAAAGGAGGCTCGAGAGAAAGTAAATATAATTCGTGAACACTTGAAGTCAGCTCAGAGTCGACAGAAGGCTTACGCAGACAAACGAAGAAGACCTTTGTAATTTGCAGCTGGAGATTATGTGTATCTCAAGGTATCTCCTTTGAGAGGGGTACATCAGTTTGGTGTCCATGGCAAGTTAGCCCCTCGGTATGTGGGTCCATACAAGGTGTTGCAGCAGTGTGGTCCCGTTGCTTATCGTCTCCAACTCTCTAAAATTCTCTCGGCAGTTCACAATGTATTTCACGTCTCGCAACTGAAGAAATGCCTACGAGTTCCTGAAGAATCTATAGAAATAGAAGGACTTCCGCTCCAACCTGATCTGTCCTACGTGGAGCATCCTATAAAAATCTTGGATGAGAAGGAGAGAGTGACCAGGAATATGGTGATAAAGTTTTACAAGGTACAATAGCAAAATCATTCTGAGGCTGAAGCCACGTGGGAACAAGAGAGTTACCTATTGAAGCATTACCCCCATCTCCTCAATGGTTCTGATAGTTAGTTGCTGCGTCGAAATGTATTTCCTACCTTGTTCTCACACTAGGCACATGAAATCTTGGGTCGAGATTTTATTTTAGGGGGGTAGATTTGTAACACCCTCGGTGTTACGCCTTAATCAAAATATTAAACCATGTCATGAGCATCATGTTTATGTATTATTGCATGTGGTAAATGAGAAATTAAATTTTATTGCACTAATTCTCAAATTAAGCTCTAATTTATTCCTTGTCCAAGTTGTCCTTCCAGCACGTCATCTCTCTCCACGTGAGAGCTCCTTAGCCACAAAGTCAAATGATAAATTATTGTCATTCACTAATTATTAGCATACCACTTGGCAAGATTTATATCCCCATCAATCTCACGACGCGCCACTGTTATCTCTCGTTGTTCTAATTATCCCACCTTTACTTCGCTTGCTAATCACCTTGAAAAATTATCAGTGCACGACGCGCTGCCACTGCCATAGTGTGTCGCACACGCTACGCATTTATATCACTCACAAGCTCAGCCCTCTGAGCACTCCGCTCGCTCACTGCTCAGCCGTTTTGCAAATGAAGGACAGGCACTTTTTCCACACGTCGACACTGTAGCAGCAGGGGAGTTTCAATCAGAATGGTACCAGCGCAGATTTTCAACACGACAGACTGCAGCGCACATTTTCCCAACCACGGCACCGTAGCAGCGCAAAAATCACTGTTCACGTGTGGAAAATACTGTTCACGCGTGGAAAACACTGTTCCCGCATGGAAAACACTGTAGCTCCGCAGAAGGCACTGTCCATCCGCAGCAACCTGTCGTTCTCATGTCGTTTTATTACTTTTAAGCAAGCTAGTTTAGCCACTAACCTTATAACGCGTCGCTATCGCGTCTTTGCTTCTCCATTCCTGCGTCTCCTGTCTTTAAAAGGATACGCCGAGCTATTTCGCTCCGCTGCTCACTTGTTTCTTCCTCTCAAATCAAGTTCTTCTGTTCTTGCCCGAGAGAGCTACGTCTATCGATTTCTCCCCGAGCTATAATCAGCTGAGGTAGCTAGTTTACAATTGATCTTCTTATTCTCTAATGTGTCCTTGACCTGTGATCTCCTCCTCAGTTAATTCCTTGACCTGCATAAATGAACCAGCACCCCACCGCCAAGTACGTTCAGCCCCAAAGCCCACTCCAGTCCTGACATGCTCGTAAGTCCAAGACCACTCAAAGTTCAATCCTTGAATTAATTCTCTCATGACCAAGACCTCACCACCGCACATGGCACGGAGCCAGAGGACAACCCTGCCAACTCGTTTCATGCTTCCTGACTACTCATGACCACCCACGATTAGTGCTATATATGGCTCTGCTCCACTCCACGCAGGGCAGGCATTTGCTAAGCTCTCTGGTGTCTCTCCTCTTGCATTGCCTCCGCACATCGATCACCGTAGGTGGCACTTCATTCAATTCTGAGGTAGCTAGCCTGTAAGAATTCCTTCATTCTTCTTCTTATTTTCTTGACTCGCGGTCTCATCTAGTAATTCTAGACCCACAGTCATGTGCAAGTCAACAAGTTCAATTGCGTGATTAGCCTCCTCCAATAATATCATTTTCTTCATCTCTAGAGCTCATTTGAATTTATTTATTGATTGTGAAATAAATTTTGTTAGATTTCTAAATTCATGATCTATCTGTTAGTGTAATTAGTTCGTATAGTTCAGTGATACCTTTAGTATTACTTTATTATTTTGAAATGCTCGTTATGGTTATTTAGAGAATGAATTTTTGTGATGCATGGTAGCTAGTGCACCTTGTTTATTATATATATAGTAAATTGATATTAACAATAAAGATGCCTTTAGTTGCTAAGATAATACATGAAATGTTTCATACTTGTTTAGTGGGAATAATAGGTAACTTTGCGTATTAGTCATTAGAGTTAGCTTAGTAGCTTGGTAGATGTATTCTTATTTTAAGAGTTGCGGTTGCCTATATATTAATTATTGCATCATCATCACTGCATGCATATAGAGGACGAGCCACTCGAGATCGTGACATTCGGTGAGCAGGAGTACGACGAAGTCATCGAAGAGTACGAGGAGATCCTCGTGCAGGAGGACGTTCCGGAGCCACCCGTCACTGACTTTGCTGACACCGCGCCTACCCAAGGCAAGCCCCGGTGCATAACCCCTATTTTTAAATAATCACTGAATATATTTATATGATATGCATTTACATTACAGGCATTTTATAGAAGCTACATGCATAAATATATCCACCATGAGTCCTACTAGCACAGGTCGAGTAGCTGCTATGCTTAGGATGTCGGTAGCGTGAGTAACCTGTCGTTACTCGCAAATAGGTGTTTAAACTGTGATATCATGATGAAATAATGGAAAGGAAAATGGTGACCGGACAGGGATGTGGATTTGGTACTGGTGGGTGTGAGAGGTTGTGTCCTGCGGCCAACAGGGCATAGCCTGGTTACACTTTTTCCCTGTCTGTGTCGATTAAGGACCGGTCGTTGCATATGACTCTAGGCAAGTCACAGATTATTGTCCTGAGCACATACTTGGGTATGGGCGCAGGGAAGGCTTGCTGCTCTCTTGTCGTGAATCCGGCTCTTTCTGGACCGACTGATGGGAAGAGGAGGTGGTGGAGGTCCTTGCACCGCATTGAGTCCGGGACTCAGGATGTGGGGGCTTGGAGTCCAAGTTTGGACGGGGACCTGGACACCCGGGACAGGAGAGTGGTGGGTTAGTCCTGCTTGTGCCTGGGGTACAAGCGGGGTGTGTGTCTTCGGGGCACCCAGCTGGGCACATTGATTCGTGAATCGCCGGATTATCCGGTACGGCTTGTCTGCGGTTTAGCACCGTAGTAAGAACTGAAAGTTAAAAGGAGAAGAAATGGAACTGATTGCTCAACTCTTGCTTGAAAGTAGAACAGGCTTATATAGATTGACTAGATGAAAACTTAATACGGCTGATGATAATAATGTATCAATAAGGACTCACTATTAGTATTGCTTTTTGCTAAAAGAGAACCAGCAAACCATAAAGCCTAGCATATTCCTTGGAGTCGGGAAAGTATTCCCACTATCGGATAAGTCTTGCGAGTACATTATGTACTCATGGTTTATTTACTCCTGTTGCAGGTGACGCTTGAGGAGTTCCTTGTGTGGAGGATCCATCTGGTGGGCTCAGACGGAATCCTCGTTATCTTATCGCTAGATGTTATCTTTTAATATTCCGCTGTTTATTATTTCGCACTCTATATTTAGTATTGTAATAATGTACTTTTCAAGAAACTCTAATGTATGAGATAGACTTGTGTTGTAACTCGTTTTCATTATTGGATCCTTGGGAAAAATGTGGATCTTTCGGGTTCTCCCTTAGGGTGTGCCCGACGGACACCGCTCGCTGTAGTTACTTTTGGGGTGCTTAGTGTCTGATGGAAGACGAGCGCCTTCGTAAGTACGCTATTTCGGGTGGTTCTGCCACACGATGTTTGTCTTATAGTATTATGGGAGCCACCATTTGCCCTCGGGCATGTATCCTGATGGAAGCTCACGACAACCACTATGGTTCTGGAGGAAACTCACATCAGCTACAGTAATGGACGTGCGGTCACTGCGCCGTCTACTCCCTATATGGCCATGGATCAACATCCTAGTTCACCGTGCTGCCCGCCAAGGTAGGATGGGACATGACAACTTACTGACAATGCCAGGACATGGCATCATCAGCGGACAGATGCCCAGCGTGGCCCTATTAGGATTAGCGGACATGCACCCAGCGTGGAGCTATCCCTAGCATCGCCTGCCATGTCAGCAGGGCCCACATAGAGAAAAAGGAAGACCCGATAGCTTTGAAGGACCTCCTTTGCCTCTAGTTTTTCTTCTTTTTTCTCCCATCTGTAATCCCTGCTCCTCCTTGACCTATAAAAGCGAAAGCAGGGCACCCCGCTAAGGGGATCGATTCAACACATCACGCATCACATCACACATAGCAGAGTAGCAACCAAGCTCTCAGCACCCATTCGACCTTTCCATCAGAGACTTGGGATTTGTCCCTCTCTCGCCCGTTTGTAACCCCTACTATGAACTTTTCAGTGCTAATAACACGAGCAGCAGCCGTGAACTAAACTGTTTACATCAAAATTTAGAAGGAAAGTCACAGAGACCTAGAAGCTCCCATAATCATATCATCAAGGGATCAGTTGCGGGCAGATTAGAAACAGCTAATTCAGACGCGAAATCTAGGAATCAGCTTTCTTCGGACAGCACCAGCAGATAACGACAAGGCTACGATCAATGCCAGGACAAAAACATGTTGGACTCTACAAAAAGGGAAAGATTAGAGTCTAAGTTATCTTAAATTAAGAATATTTTTATGCCAAAGTCTATAACAAATCGTGCTCAAATAGGATTCATGTTTAGGCTTCGGGTATAAATACCAAACCCCGGCTATTGTAAGAGACAACCAATCAATCAAATACAAGTCAATTACTTTTTTCGGCTCCGGCCACCCCTTAGGAGTAGGAGTAGAGTAGATCTCGGCGAGTTCTTCAGCAAGTACGGCTACATCGATCCAGTTGACCTCCACTGCTTGTTGTAAGTACCGTCATGGTTTATACCTCTGTTCGTATGGCTGCATCGATCCGGTCGACCCCCACTGCGGCTCTGGTATAAGCTAGTTATCGACTCTTACCTAATTCAAGTATGGCCTGTGTGATTCTGCCTCACACCCCATTGCTTGAATTAGATCGAGGTCAAGTTATCGGCTCTACCTTTGAATGGCAGTCTTTGGTAGATTCATTAAGTTACCGATATTGCTTATTGCTTTCATTGTTTATCTAATTATAGCAATATCACTCTACCCGATTGAGATTGATCTGGATCGGCCTTATATCTTATTTAACCCATCGTTTGCTAATCTTAAACTGATCTAATCTACATCTTAAACGATGAGTTATGTTTTTATTGGCTGTTTTATATCAATCTTAATCGTGCATAGCGTGTGGTTAAGGCATGTTCGATCTTGAGTAGATCTATTGGTTAGCGAGAACCATTCCATGGCCTATGGGATTCTACCTCTCACCCCACTGTTGGCACCGTGGAGTGGGGATCGTTAGTTGGTAGATCTATTCCTGAGAAGGCATGACCTTAACTATGCGCTATGCCTGAATCGGTTGTTTAGCCGATATCGAATGCTTTCATGAATAGTTCACATCACATGATCGTTGAAGTAGAGATAAGTTGAAAGATGTGTTAGCCCCATGATCTTGTTATTGTATTACGGCCTGCATGATTCTACCTCATGCTCCACTGATATTAGTAATGAGTTAGGGTCATCGAGTCTATTATTGTTTCTATGGCCTACATGATTCTGCCTTATGCCCCACTGGCCATGGCGATAGATGAGATATAACATGTTCATTAAATTTATCTTTATTAGATGGTTGAGCGGTGTTGAATTGTTTCTTTACATAAACAGGAGTTCGGTTACTTGTAATCATTGGCTCAGTATAAACCAATCATCATCGATATCTTATTGTCATTGATTAATGTTTGCTTAAATGATATTTATTTCGAATGATAACCGATTCTTCTTCACACGACCCCATGAGCTCTAACTGACTTATTCTCATGAATATATTAGAATCGGCTATTTAGCCGATTTCCTTCTATATCGGCTCTCATAGCCGTACTTTCAGAACTGTCTGGCAACACCGGCAAGTTTCGCCCTTAATTACTGATGAACTTTCTCTTTTTGTCAATTGTAGGGTCAAATTGACTGCCACGCCTCGGGAGGATTGTGCAGGATCGACCATCCCTACGCTGAAGCTAGGCGGATCTGCTCCATCGAGCGGACCCTTCTAGCTTGCTGCATGTGTCCTTGGCACGGGACAAAATTCTGTGTCGACACACATTTTTAGCACGCCTGGTGGGACACCACAATCGTCATGGCGGTTCACAACAACGACAACATCCTTATGGTATATTATAAAGACCTACCTGATGAAGATATGGATACCATCAACAAAGCTACGGAAGAATTTCAGAAGAAGTGTTTGCTGTCCTACACCAAAACGCGTGATAGCACAATTATTCAAAAATTTCCACTACCTAGAGTTCTACTACACGGACAGACAGATACAGTCGAAGCTGAAGAAAGACGTTTCTTTACAGAAGCCATAGACAAATCTGTTCGTGATGCCCTATCAAGCCGCAATGAAGCTTTCATTGACGCATTTCACAATGTCATGAAAGAGACGATTCATGGAATTCCAGTTAGTCAGGTTGGGTCGACTTGTTACAACATTCTAGATCCGTTGACCCAAGGGACTAATCAAGTCAGTACCAGCCATCAAGAAGCAGCACCAACTGGTAATGGTGAAGTCCAGGCACTTCAAGGTTCATCTGAACAAACTTTAGGTGCTACTACGAATCAAATACAGTATAATCATGGACCGTCAATACAGCATGTGCAACAGCCGGTGGGGAAAAGTCAGAACCAGATGATCAATTTGTGCATATCAGGCCACATACCGTCGTTGGCTTAGAAGATAGCACCATCCATTCAGAAGATCCATAGAGATATAGATCCTTATGTCTATAATCGAAGACTTCAAGTAAGTTAGGAAATTTCTTCGATCTAAGTTTTAGTTTATGGATTTTGAACTGTGATTCGAAGTTATCTACCGGTGCGGTAGTGCCGCTGTTCTGGCCCGACAGTGCCGTAGTCCGATAGTGCCACCCTCTAGAACGGCAGTGCCACAAAGTGAATTTGATAAAAGTTTAAGTGTTTGTTTTGATAGGCTTATTCACCATCTCTAGGCCAACCAGAGATCGTACAGTCGTGTTGCCACTACACTCTCCCTAGCCCTGGCCAACCGCTATCCCCTCTCTGCACTGCACCAGAACGCTGTCGCCTACCTTCCACCCTCTCCACCATAGTTTACCGAGCGCTCACCATTTCACCGCGTTGCCCTCTCGCTGCTCGCCCTTCCCTAGCGCTAGGGCCGCTCACCCGCACAATGCATCCTCCCCCTGCGCCACTGTGGCATTGAGCTTTGAATCGACGAGCCTCCATTCCCGTAAAAAGCAAGGATATGTTATGTTGAAGGCGCGTATTGTAAGCGTATGTTTTAAGTGTTTCAAAGAAATGTTGCAAGTGTTTCGGATGGATGTTGTAAAAGTAAATCAGAATGTTGCATATGTTACAATGTTTTTGTACACGTATGTTGCAAGCACCTATTCCCGATGTTTCATCTGTTCTTCAAACGTATGTTGGAATTATGTGTTATCTCGATATTGCATATGTTTCACTCATATGTTGCAAGTGTTTTATCTCGATGTTGCATATATTTGTAATAGTTTTTCAAGTATTTTTGCAAGTGTTTCAGACATATGTTTTAAGTGTTTCATCTATCTTCTTTGTTCAAAGATCAAAAGTGTTAATTGAAATGCTCTTCGTAGGGCGTTCGGAGAGTCGAACGTTGCCCGTTACCATGGGCCACGATGGCCTGAATGACCCAACTAGAATGTCCGAACTCGCCTCAACTCTATTCGTTCAGCTATCGTCCTTAGCAGTCTCGAGAAGTGTCATTTTCACTCATCGCGAGTTCCTCGCGGCGGCGCGACGTGCTCCACCGTGGCCGCGCTGCCACTACACCCTCCACCGATCTGGCCGACCGCCACAGCCGTTCGCCTTCCACCCTCTCCACTACAGTTTAGCGAGCGCTCGCCATTCCACCGTGCCGCCCTCTGGTCGCTCGCCTTTCCCTAGCGTTGGGCTACTCACCCAGGCACTTCATCCGCCTACTCGCTGACAACTTGTCCCCCCACCCCCCGCCACTCTGCGGCATCGAGCTCCGCGTCGACGAGCCTCCATTCTCCCAAAAACCAAGGAGATGTTACGCTAAAAACGCATGTTGCAAGCGTATGTTTTAAGTGTTTCAGAGATATGTTGCAAGTGTTTCAAATGAATGTTGTAAAAGTAGATCGGGATGTTGCATATGTTGTAATGATTTGTACACGTATGTTGCAAGAGCATGTTCCCAATGTTTTATCTATTTTCCAAACGTATATTGTAATTATATGTGTTATATGGGTGTTGCATATGTCTGCACACATATGTTGCAAGTGTTTTATCTGAATGTTGCGTATGTTTGCAATGATTTTCAAGTATTTTTAGGTGTTTTTACAAATGCTTCAGACGCATGTTTCAAGTGTTCATCTATCTTTTTTTTTGTATGTTGTAAATGTTGCATCTGGATATTTCAAAAGTAGATCGGGTGTTGCACATGGAAAGTGGCTGGCGGCGTGGGCCCACTGTTGAGGCGCTCGGTCGCAAATCCGATGCTACTGGGGCACGGGCTCCTCCTCTTGCGTGCGGGTACCGTCCGACGCTAGCTCAGGATCCGACGTCCGGGTGCTATCAAGTCCCATAAAACTAAGGTGAGGAACCTCTAGCTAAGTTTGGCAACCAAATGTAATCATTGTTTTTCATGAGCCACCCGACGACCCGCTCCGAAAAAAAGAAACTGGTTTGACTCGTCCTGATGTCTTCTGAAATGAAAAGAGAAAAAAAAGAGCAAGATGGACCTGTCTGAAAATGGAAATTAGAATTGGAAACTAAACGGACTGGTTTTAACATGCTTCTAGCAAGGACACATATTTTTCCTTTTGTCTTTTGGATAACTTGCAAGGGCAAATGTTACTGCAATATTGGAGA
The DNA here is from genome assembly GCF_019320115.1 of Miscanthus floridulus. NCBI lineage: Eukaryota > Viridiplantae > Streptophyta > Magnoliopsida > Poales > Poaceae > Miscanthus > Miscanthus floridulus. The sequence continues at coordinate 145,845,029 of NC_089582.1, read as the reverse complement.
GTGGAGACACAAATAGTAACCGCTTTTTCAGAATCCTGCATCTGCATGTTGAAGGCTCAGTGCGGAAGTTATTCATCAAAATTTAACTGCATCAGATGCCAAGGTAAATTGATTTCTTGAAACTGGTGATTCAGACACGAAATGCATGGTTGCAGATAGCACGTTGATTGATCTTAACTAAACAAATCAGAAATATCTCTTCAGATTTGGGAAGAGGTCGTCATCTACTCATCTGAGCATTAATCTGACAGTCGCAACTGACCAAGCGACCGGACTCTCCATAAGAATGAAACCTTTGTTATACACGAAAGATTCTTCAGAGTGTATGCCAAGAGCTGTTGCCTGGGAGATCTTCCATCTACTACTCGCCACGCTTGATGGCCAACAACATAAGAAGGGATGAGAGGCACCCAAAAAAAAAAAAGAGCAACCATCGTGCGTAGAGAGTCGTCACTGTTTGTCAAAAAGAACAACGATTGATTGCTCCCGAGTCCGAAAGCGGATTTGACGCGGAATCTTGCCACGAAACGGCCGAGCTCCTTCCTCTTCAGTTTCTTCATCACACGTCAGTGGAGCTGGGCTGGCAATGGCAAAACTTTTTCTCAATCTTTTCCATTAAAAATTCGTAAAGGTTGAGCACGCTCGCCGGCGCAGCGACCTTCCTCTCAGGGTCAGGGTCAGGTTCAGGCTTTCAGCTCTCACATCACATCCAATCCAAGCCAAGGCCGCGCTCCACCCCAGCCCGGCGATGGAATCCGCCGCCGTGGCCATCGTGACGGTGCCGTTCCCGGCGCAGGGCCACCTGAACCAGCTGCTGCACCTATCCCTGCTCCTCGCCGCGCGGGGGCTCCCCGTCCACTTCGCCGCGCCGGAGCCGCACCTCAGGGAGGCCCGCTCGCGCCTGCACGGCTGGGGCCCCGACGCCGCCCTCCCCGCGGCGGTGCGCTTCCGCGCGCTGGACGTCCCCGCGCACGAATCCCCCGCCCCGGACCCGCGCTCCCTGTTCCCGGCGCACATGCAGCAGCTCTTCGAGGCCTACTGCGGCGGCGCGAGGGCCCCGCTGGCCGCGCTCCTGGCGGAGCTCGCCGCGACGCACCGCCGCGTCGTCGTCCTCCACGACCGCATGGCGGCGTTCGCGGCGGCCGAGGCCGCGCGCCTGCCCAACGCCGAGTCCCTCGGCGTGCACTGCCTCGCCGCCTCCTACAACGTCGGGTGGGCGGACCGGGAGCACGCCCTGCTGCGCCGCCACGGCCTCGTCTTCTACCCGCCCGACGCCTGCGCCACCCCGGAGTTCGTCGCGCTCGCCAGGCGGATGGGGCAGGAGCGACGGCGCGCGCCCGGCGCCGGCATGGTCGTCAACACCTGCCGCGCGCTCGAGGGCGACTTCCTCGACGCGCTCCAGCGGATCCCGTCCTCCGACGGCCGCAGGCTGTTCGCCATTGGGCCTCTCAGCCCGGTGCTCCTCCCACTCCCCGGCGCCGGCGCGAGCAGCGGGAGCTCGCGGCGGCACGAGTGCCTGGACTGGCTGGACGCGCAGCCGCCGTCGTCGGTGCTATACGTCTCGTTCGGCACGACGTCGTCGCTCCGCGCGGAGCAGGTGCGCGAGCTGGCCGCCGCGCTGCGGGACAGCGGGGCGCGGTTCGTGTGGGTGCTGCGTGACGCCGACCGCGCGGACCTGCGCGGAGGGGAGGGGGACGCCGCAGCCGAGACCCTCCGCGCCGCCGCTGCGTCCGAGCTCGGACCCGACGGCCCTGGAGCCACCGGTGTGGTGGTCACCGGGTGGGCGCCGCAGCTGGAGATCCTGGCGCACGGCGCGACGGCGGCGTTCATGAGTCACTGCGGCTGGAACTCCACCGTGGAGAGCCTCAGCCACGGGAAGCCCATACTGGCGTGGCCCATGCACAGCGACCAGCCCTGGGACGCCGAGCTCGTGTGCAAGTACCTCCGGGCCGGCGTGCTCGTGCGCCCCTGGGAGCGGCGCCACGACGTGACCCCCGCGGCCGCGATCCGCGACGCCATCGACAGGGTCATGGCCTCCGATGAAGGCGCCGAGATCCGACGGCGGGCCGCGGCGCTCTGGGAGGCCGTCCGCGGCGCCGTGGCCGAGGGCGGGTCATCCAGGCAGGACCTGGACGAGCTCGTCGCGTACGTGACGAGGTGATCCATGGTCCAGGCGGGTGCTGTCTGCATTAACGATTTGATGCTAGTATTTGTTTAGCACACTCTATTTGAGTGTTACGAGATGAAACCGAAGGTTTTGGCCAGGTTATGATTTTCATTTGGGAGTTGGGACCTGTCAGGTGTCACTTGTGCTGACTCGAAAATCGACCAGCAAATTATGAGCTTGATGCTTGAATGTGGGAGTGGGACTGTCTGTAATAAGAGCACCGATTTGGTGGATGAAAGCAACCTTTTGCCCCCCAATCATTTCTGACCAAAATCTCACCAATTTGACGAAACTTTGGTAGGATATAACGGACTAAAAAGCTAATAAAATAGGAGTATCAGATTTTTCATAGCAGATGAAAATATACGCACTCACTCTGTCTCAAATTATAAATCATTTTACTTATTTTTCTTAGAGAGTCAAAACATCTTAAATTTGACCAAGATTATATACAGAATAAAAAAACATGACATCAAATAGGTATATACTATAAAAATATAACAAATAAAGATTCTAATAATACTTATTTAGTATTATTTTACTGAGCTGCTAGCGTCCGGACGCTCGCACCTGCTGCGCCCGTTCGCACGCCTACGCCAGCTTCACGGGGGGGCACGCGCCGCTCCGTCCCCCGTGCATACGCGTGCCTACACAGGGGCCGCGTTTCGGTCTGCGCTCGCTTTGTTTCCCACGCCTGACACTCGCGCCCCCTCCGTTGTTCGCTCCCACACGCGTGCACGAGACCCAGTAGCTGCAAGTACCTATGGCAGGTGAGTCCCGCTACAACGTGTGCAACATTCAGATGAAACATTTATTACATATGTCTAAAACATATAAAATATTTGGGACATACACTTGAAACACCATTGTAATATGTCCAACATCCCGATCTACTTTTCAAACATCCAGATGCAACACTTGCAACGTACAGAAGAAGACAGATGAAGCACTTGAAACATGCGTCTGAAATACTTGAAAAAACACACTTGAAAACACTTGAAAAGCCATTGCAAATATATGTAACGTCCAAATAAAACACTTGCAATATATGTGTACAACATATGCAACCTCCACATAAACACACTTGCAACATACGTCTGCAAAAACAGATAAACATTAGGATAGATGCGCAACATACGTGTACAAACCATTGCAACATATGCAACATCTTGATCTACTTTTGCGACATCCATATGAAACACTTGCAACATACATCTAAAACATTTTAATCGTACACTTGCAACATGCATCGTATCCCGGTGTGGCCTCCTCCGTCGTCTGCATCGGGGCATCGGCTGCGCTGTAGCCATAGCAGGAGGCGAGTCCGGAGGGTTTTCCGTGCCTAGGGCCCGACGCTTCTTCTTACTCTGACAGCAGCTTGTCGACGTCATTGAGTGGGGCGGAGCAGCGGAACCGGAGCAACGGGGTGGGCACGCAGAACAAGAGCAAGAACAACGGTAGCCGGCGGCGCGTGGTGCGAGGATGGAAACCGCGAAAGGATGCGACCGATGCAAATAGAGAAAATATCGCTCTTTCTTTTTCTTTAATAAACCGTGTACTCCGTATGCCGTGGTGAGGGGAGTATGCCTGTGGGCTGGTCCACAGGTCCCAGCTGGAGCGTCTAGACGGATGGATGCGAGATGGACACCTAAGGTAGAGCATTACCAATTATTTTATTATATAGATTTAGTGAAACTTAAGATATTTCTCAAGAAAGTTAAAATAATTATAGTAATTTGGAACGGAAGGGTTACATGCCTAACTAGAACGTAGCTCCCATGATGCCCCCGACCAGGTCGTGCCGGAGCTCGACGTCCGGGTGCGCTCCCAGCTCCCGGCCGTGCTGTCGATCGGTGCAGGCGCCGGCCTGGCGCTCGGCATCTCCCTTCACCACGCCGTCGCCTACATCGTCCACCCCCGCGGCGACGAGATCGCTCATCGCTCGAGCGATTCTCGACAGGGCGGCGCCAAATCTGCTTGTGGTGAGTAGCAGCTAGCTTTTTTAAAAAAAAAATAAATAAACAGAGTAGCACTAGCTGGTTAGCTTCGTGTCGTGTCCGGCGAGGCAATGTTGTTTACCACATATGCATGAAAAACGTTGCTGAAGAAAACTGTATTTCAAGAAATGGTTATTACTTTTGGTGGACCGTCTGCTTTTCAAAATATGCGCTTTGATGGATAATTTCGTGCCGGGTGTTTTCCTTTCCTTTTCCTCTCAATTTTTCTTTTCTTTTTTTTTTCCGCACATACGAAAAGTGCCGAATCTGCTCTAGCTTTCCTGTACGAGGTGCATCTCTCCGTCCGTATGTCGTTCGACCCGTCATCCACTTTGTGATCTTAAATTTTGTGTCAAGATTAATGCTATGTATATGGGTAAAAAAAGGGCTTTTTAGACACACCATTACAATATTTTAAGTTTAGAAATACGTCATTACAATTCGTCTATTTAGAGAACTGTTATTATAATTTTTTTTTGCCTTCATGTATGCCATTTTCAACACGTGCAGTGTATATAGGCTCACCGCCAGACACGTATGCTCTCGGACACATCGATTTTTGCTTATAGTTAGCGCTGGTTTACATTGTTTAATTACAGATACTCTGAAGCACACTCGGTCATCGTAGCATCTTGCAGATAAAAAGTGTAGACCGGCTTTATTAGATTTAAATAATTTTTAAAAATGGGACTTTGAGCAGAATCATCAGCAGATACCCTATCTGCCCAACTCCGTAGCGTGACCAGAGTACCAGACTAGCAGAGGCCGCAGCAAATCAGGAACGCAAACGCCCCAGCCGCAAACAGCAGAACCCCCGGCTCCTCCCGCCGCCGCCGGGGCACGCCGGGATGCCGAAGCCAGTGGCCTCCGTCGCTTCCCTCCTCCCGCAGCTATGGCACCGCCCCTTCCGTCGCGCTCCCATCCTCCCCCGCGCCCGCGGCCTCTCCTCCTCCTCTGCGACCCTCACCGCCCACTCGGCCCCACGCCGCCGCTCCGTACTTCCCCGTTCCACTTCCACTCACCTCGCCGCAGTGTCAACCTCCGCCGCCGCCGTCGAGGCCCCAGCAGCCACACCGTAAGCTCCCCCTCCCCCTTCCTTCTATTATCCCAACAGCTGATATCCCCAAGTGATGCACTGCACCCTGGTGTTGATGTATGCCCTGTGATGCAGGTACCCAGTGTACGATCGGCTTCTGCCGTGCCCCTTGCAGGACGACCCTCCGAGAATCGAGCACCTCGTGGCTCGCGAGGACGAGGTGGCAGCCGATTTCATCTCCAGGTCGCTCGGCCTGCCTCCTCTGTAAGCACACCTCTCCCTCCTGCGCTCTCTTTCTTGAACGTGGACTGAATTGGCTGCCGTAACAGTGAGCCATGCCTAACATTGTGGGTGTGAAGGTATGCTGCAGACCTCATCAAGTTCGGTGCTGTCTACTACGCGCTCGTCGCGCCGCAGCCGCCTCCCTACGCTTCTCCGGAGCATTTTAAAATCTTTCGGGAAGTCACCGAGCCTTCCATCCTGCGCCGGAGGGCGTCCATTAAGGGGAAGACGGTGAGGGAGGCTCAGAAGACGTTTAGGGTGACGGACCCCAACCAGCGCCTCGAGGCCGGCACGTACCTGCGGGTTCATGTGCATCCCAAACGGTTTCCAAGGTAGGATAGGATGGACGCTGTTCTCTCTTATCTGCTGTGGTGAATGACTGGATCAGCTTGTTTGGCTTATGAGTATGTTCCCTTTACTCGATCCTGCCACAGGTGCTATGAAATTGAGTGGAAATCCAGAGTAATAGCAGTCGCTGATGAATATGTTGTTCTTGATAAACCTGCCGCAACATCGGTATGCTTCTCTTATCTTCCACTTTCTCATTTGTTGGTGCTCGTGACTTTATGGGCTCTAAATTTCTTTGACCTTACATGTCATAACCCAGAATGTGTGTCTGCAACATTGGACATCCACTTTGTTGAACATATTGTTCATGTCTTTGACTTGATGTCATTTGAATTCCCTATGAATATGATAGTGATTTTAGAGTATTTTCACCATTAGGTTACCTTCGCAGAATAAAATTCACATCCACTAAAATGCGTATGCACTACCAATGCAACATGGGATGAAGCCAGAAGCATGGGGCTATTCATGAAATAAGATTTGTTTTATTAAGTTCTTGTAGGTGGCGAAGTTAGAAATGTCCAGACAGTCGCTAGTTTATGGTTGAAGTTTCTGAGTTCAAATGGTAACAACCGTTGAATTTTCAACCTTTAGGTGGGCGGAGCAACTGATAACATCGAGGAATCCTGTGCAGTGTTTACTTTGCGTGCATTAGGATTGGAAACACCATTACTGACGACTCACCAGATTGACAACTGCTCTGAAGGCTGGTTTGTCACTTTACTTGATTATACTCAAATGTGGAAAATAGGTAAGTAATGTCATCCTTTTTCAAAACTTTGCAGTGTGGTACTATCTAAAACGAAAGAGTTCTGCTCAGTTTTCCATGGACTGATAAGGGTATGTTACTACGTGACTGCAGTGCAGTGTGTTTTTGCTCCATGAACCTATCGGCAATGATCCCTACTTTTATTTTGTATTTTGTAACAGGAGAAACAGGTTAAAAAACTTTATCTTGCACTTACTACAGCACCTGTGTCAACAGGAACGATTACCCATTATATGCGTCCAGTTAATCGCGCTCCTAGATTAGTTTCTGAAGGTAATTTTGAACTGAAATTTGTTGCTTCTATATTGTTACTAATTCGGCCAATTTTGTTTCGTCGTTTGATGCTGGCACTGTTGTCCTGACTTCAAGCGTGCATATATCTGGGTCAGGAATATTATTCGTTTTTGGGTGAAACTGTGAACTTATGTGCACACTGACCACCTTTTGTTAAGTTGTGGCCATTACTGAAGATAGTGAAATGTGAATCAACAGTTTATATCTAAAACTCGTCCATTCTCCACCAATCGTCTGTGCGTTGCCTTGTTATTATGTTCTTAACCGCTGTGTGGATGTTAATAAACTCTAGAAGATGAGTGCTGCATAAGACATGAATGCTGGAAGAACTCATGGCCTGAATGCTTGCATCAGAAGTTTTAAATAACCTTCTTGTTTTAGTCTATTGGATCTTGGTTGTTACTTACATTCAAATCCTTTATTAGTACATTAATTAATGTTTTCTTTCTTCTTACCTAACCAGACTGTATTGAAAGATGGCATCTCTGTCAAATGGAGGTACTCAACTGTAGAAAGGTACCATGGCCAAGCTCTTCGATCAGGAAAGCTTACAATGTAAATGGTTGTGGGTGGCCACAGCAAGAAGCTGCTTATGAATGTAAAATCAATCTCTTGACAGGGAAAACCCATCAGGTATCATGTGATTTCGGTCAAATATACATCACCAGAGGCTTGATTATTCCCCTTCTATAATAAAAAGGTTTCTGAGCTAATAGCCTGCCAACTTGGAGAACCTTAAAGCACTGTTTGCTCATTTTGTCAACACTGTTTTTAGTTGAATGAGCTATGCATATGCAGTTTTTTTTTTTTTTTGAGGAATCAGGAGGAGCCAGTGGCTCCTACTGCAAATTTATTAAGACAAAATAACAGCAAAGTACAGAGTTACAGAGATTGGAGAAGCAAGAAGGAAGCTATGCATACGCAGTTGTTTTGTTTTGCGTTTTAATCGTTGCCAGTAATGTGATTGCTTGCTTATAGTACATCACAATAGGATCTAACTTGGAATCGATTATGTTGCAGATAAGGGCACAGCTTGCTGCTATAGGTGCTCCAATTATAGGGGATTCTGCATATATGACTGCAGCAATGGCAGTGATGGCCAACCCAAGCATAAACCCATTCGGTAGAGAGAGGCTTAGTTACAACAGTGAAGAGGAGAAAGAAGCCACCATTGAAGCATGGATTGCCTCCCACGGCAAGGAACCAAAATCCGTGATTGGCCTGCAAGCGTCGGAGATCTCTTGGGATCACGAAGGCGAGCACCATTCTTACAAGGCTAGGGTTCCGTGGTGGCAGCAGGATTCTGTGGAGTCTGACTTGGTATGAGTAATGGTAGATGGGAGTTCCATATGGACCCTGAAATTCTACCCTCTGAAAGGTCAAAGGTTTTTGCCCTCTGGTGAACCTTGTCTCCCTGTCGAAGAGGAATGTCTGTCCAGATTTATTCTACTGTTATTACAGCGATAGCATTTTAGCATGGGATGACTGACAAGCACCAACAGGAACCTAACAAACAAAAAATGTTTAGACAGAACAGAATTGTCGAGGAGGAACACCCACTGATGTCGGGCATGTTACTGTTCCCTTATTGTTTTTGGAGTTTTGTCGGATTTAGACAGGTGATGTAAATTATGTAAGTGCTTTCGGCATCATGCTCTGTACACTGTACTTGCCTTTTTAGAGGACTGAGATGCTTTTCTACTTTGTTCTGAGTGCTGAGCGAGACTGAGAATTTGAATATGGTTGGTTGCTGCGCAGAAGTTGTTGGGCCGCCCGAATGGCCAAAACTAAATTTGGGCTTTAGAAATGAAACGAAGCCCAAGTCTGAACTCGGCCAGGAGCCCATGCCAACATGATCAGATTGAAGGCGGTTCACACGAGGCAACATGGCACAAAGCACTGCTTATGTTTTGCTGTTCATTCTAGGAATTGCAACATCTTCTGTTTTTATATGGCTGTTTGGTTGTGTGCAAGGCTTATTTTCTACTCAGACATTCGGCAATCAATCTACTCAAATCCTTTTCTTATAACAGAACAAAAATCAATCAGCTGTTCAGAATTGATGTTACAACAAATGCTTTCCACTCAGCCAAACAGAGAAACGCACCCTATATACCCATTCGCCGGAGCCGGGATTCCAAAACTGAAAATAGATCAGAAATCCCAGCAGTCCAAAACTGAAAATTGATCAGGAATCCCAGCAACCCATTCGGCACAGCCGGGATTCCAAAACTGAAAATAGATCAGAAATCCCAGCAAAGGAGCAAAACTTCATCTGCGGCAACGCCTCCATTGTTCAAAAAGATTGTTCAATTTGCTAAGCCGCGCAGCTTGTTCCTCTCAGCCAGAAGAGCATCCTTCCATGCCTCGTACAACACCCAGGTGATGCCGGAATGTGGCATGACCTTCAGGCAGCTTGCCCCCCACCCACGGTAAAGCCCCAGGAAGCCCTCCCCCCGGATCACCTCTGACAAAGCAGCAATCATGTTTGGCGGGCACTTCCCCTGCAGGGCGCCGACCATCAGCCGCTTCCTTGCTACCTCCAGCGGGAAGCTGATTGTGCTTGCAGTGAGACCTGTGGATCCAACGGATGTCAGTCCTGTTTGCTCAGACTCCAAGTAACCATTAGACGGCATGGCCCTGACTTTTTTATCTCGTCGTCAGTTTGAAGACAAAATGTTGAAGCGGTAAGCAACAGGTGACCGACTGAAACTAGATGCAATGGGATGCTGATTCATTTACCTGAAAGAGCCCCGATAAGTAGAAGCTCAGGGCGACTCAAAGATGGCTTCTTATGCAAGCGGCAGTAAGAGGTCTTGATTGTATCATACATAAAAAAGTAGCATGTGGTGTAAGGAATCATGCCAATTAGTGTTGGACAGAGGCCAGCATAGAAACCACCTATACCATCAGTCCGATAGATCCTGCTGAAGGCAAGGTTAATGCTTGGATAAAGCTCTCGATTGATAGTCAAGCGATCCTGTCAGAAAATCAATAATGTGACATTAAGTAACAATGTAATATGACTTTCACAGTTGATTGTGAGGATGAAGAAATAGCGCTGACTGTCAACAAGGCCTCAATTCAGCAATTACCTTGATAACTTCGAGAGGATGGCACGCCAATGTGGCAGCTATTCCAGCAGCAGCACCGGCAATAGCAACGGGAGATAAGAAGTGAAGTGGAAGCTCGATTTTCATATTACCAAGCTGTATCTTTGGGTATCCGTCCTTTTTCCATTTCTCTTGTGCTTCTGTCATGCTCCTCTTGACACATTCAAATGTTCCGAGTTCAACTGCTTGGGTTGGAATAACACGGAGCATATTGATTGTATTTCCTGCCCAAAGCCCTTGCCACCCACTTTGTTCGATGATCTCCACCAAACTACCAAAAATATGCCTAGATCCTACTCCTACAACCATTCTTGTCCTGAAATTTGTACACAATGATATATGTGACCATTCCTTCTGCTTTACTCACTAGATAATTATGAAACTATTCAGCCATCAGCATTTGTTGAACTACATGTTTCAACAGCACAGTTGAAATAAGCTTGCATAATTTTTAAAAATAATATATTCTGCTGCGCACAAAACAAAATAATATATTTATACACGTCAAGAAACTCCTCCCTTTTCACTGATATCCCCTTCATCCTGAAATAAGGTACTGAAGCATTCAAATTTGTCCCAAATTATAAAGGATTGTAGGTTAATTAACTCCCCCTCCTCACTTATCCCCAGGCCCCCAATCACATGCTTACCTGCCATTAATGTCTATTGTCAACCCAACCATTAGGCTCAAAGTACGGTAAGCACAATCAGCCTGTTCGGGAGGCCGTATCGTATCGTGGATTATTTACTGCTGGCTGGTTTGATGTGAGAGAAAAACACTGTTTCTGGCTGGAAATTTACGATCGTTTACGAGCAAGCGAACAGGCTGAATATCTCCCCACGATTAAGGGAGGTTGCATGCGTTATTTGTTTTACCCCATAATCTCAGGATAGAGAGAGTATAGAGTTTTGGTTATATGCAGCAGTAATATAATGAGAAACTGCATGGAAAGAGAGAGAGAGAGAGAGATAGTTGTTTTCCAAATTCGATGTATTAGGGGACCAATACCAGAAAAATCTGTAGCACATCACTAAGGTAGTGCTCTGGAAAAACTAAGTAATTTGTGAATCATCAGTATATGTCATATTCAGAACACGCCATCATGCAAAAGATAAATGTGCTATGGGTAATTATCTGGTTGGTGGGACATCTCATCTCTGAAGTGCATGCAACCTCGAATAAGAAGCAATGAAAACCAAGCGTAAAGTTTCAACGTTCTGCAAACTAGCTGTAGCATTTGCATCTACAGTGTAATGTGTAAATAAATTAAAATGGACAAGTGCAAAGGTTAAAAGTAGAGATAAAAGTTAGTGACTACCTGAGAGTCTCTAGAGGGGCAAGGATAGCCTTTGACATAGCACCAGCTAGTGCCCCACTGGCAAATTCTCTGGCCTCTCTGCTCTCCAAAATAGTCTGTGGTAAATTGGATAAAAGGGAAGCCCTCAAACAATCAGTCAAAAATTCATCACTAGCTTCAAAGTTTAGATTCATATGGCATCTATGAGAATTGAAATTGAAGCAACTTCTCTAGGTAAAGCGTACCTGCAACTGCAAGTGCTTTGGCATTGTATGGTTGTCAATGTACCGAAGATTACAGAGTAAGATGCTTCAAGTTACAAAGTACATTTAATAATTCTTATTATGTTTTTCAATAGTGTAATGAATTAGCAATCACATTATCTAATCCATCATATAAACAAAAAACATTTCAGTATTTATTAAAGACACCATACATTATAGTGTAATGTACATTGAACTATGTGCTTCTGTAGGGGCCCAGAAAATACCACATCCTATAGCCCAAAGGCTGGTTTCACAGTTGCAAAGCGGTGGAAAATTTCTCGCTTGATCAAACACAGTTCGCGTATTAGCACTTTAGCAGCAAAAAGGCTTGTCCTTGTGACAAAACATAGGAATCTGAAACTCTGTGACGAATCATCACATCAAAAACCTGAAACTAAACCACGCGACCAATTGGGGAAAGCACAGTACGTCAGTTTCTATTAGTTCAACCAGCCAAAACCGAAAGCCGCGTCCCTTTCATTGCCCAGACGACATCAAATCAGGTGGAGATTTCCTTACCCTTACGGCCCCTCCGAAGTCCGGTAGCCTGACGCCGATGGCCTCCGCGACCTTGGCGCCGTCGAGGCCGTCGTCCTTAGGCAGCGCCATGACGAGAAGCTCCTTGTAGCCTCCCACTCCTACCTCCGTGACCTTGGCGCCGTCGAGGCAGTCGTCCTTAGACAGCGCCATGACGAGAAGCTCCTTGTAGCCGCCCCTCCTGCCTCCACTCCAGGGCCGGAGAAGCCCACCTGACGAAGCTTGCCGCCGCCAGCGGCGGACCCAGAATTTGCTCAAAGAGCAGGGCCTCTACCTAGTAGAGGTATAAACTACTCATTATTATGCTCCTATCAGTAGCGACCCGTTAATTTCTACATGAGTACAGCTACAAATGGATCAGACATTAGAGAAATACCAGAATGGAGTGGCAGGATCCAGACTCCAGAGGGATTGAGGCTGAGGGAGGGCGGGATTGAGGGACGGCCGGGCCGCCGGGCTAGAATTGCCTCCTCGGCTGCTCTGCTCCCACCACCGTGCAGCCGTGCCCGTGCGGACGAGTGACGAGGGACGAGCGGAGCCATCGAGCCTCACAACAGACCCTCCACATAGCCCAAAGGCGCACCACACGACCCGGGCTCTGAAGAAAACGAAGTGGAATTGCATTTCTCGTGGTGCAGGTTTTTGGTGGATTATTAAATAGAAATTTCTATTCATTTGTCGGCTGTTTATGTTGTGGACTGGCTTGGTTTTTCGGAAAGAAGGTTTTCTCCGCTTTACTGAGAATAAAGCGTTCCGTAACATTTAGGTGTCGGATGGCTTACATGCTTTTACATGTATATCATTAAGAAAGTTTGTAATTACATATAAGTTATTAAAAAATTTGACCGCACACGAGTGTCATCGTTCTGAACTTCTTTGCTCTCCAAACTATTCCGTCGGTGTTCTGTTGGGCCCGGTTAGTCAAAACGTCCATAATACCCCTCTCATCCCTGTCCTCTCTCTCAAACTCTCTCACAGCAATGTCCAGCATGGCACCCTCACGGCGGACCGCGCGGCGGCGCTACTGGTGGGCTGCGCGTCCGTGCGCCGCGCCTCGGAGCTCCACGCCGCGGCGGTGCGCGCCGGCGAGGACCAGGACAAAGTTGTGGCCTTCCGTCTCCAGCGCGCGTACGCCGCGTCCAGCCGCCTGGACCTCGCCGTGGCGCTGCTCCGCCGCACGCCCGACCCGACCGCCGTCTTCTACACCTCCGCCATCCACGCGCACTCCTCCCGGGGCCTCCACCGCGCGGCGCTGGCGCTCCTCTCCGAGATGCTGCTGTCCCCCCACGGCCTCCTCCCCACTGCGCACACCCTCTCGGCCTCCCTCCCGGCTTGCAGCGGCCTCGCGGTCGGGCACGCGCCTGCACGGGTACGCCGTGAAGCTGGCACTCTCCGGCGAACCGTACGTGGCCACCGCGCTGCGGGCATGTACGCGCGAGCTGGGGACGCCGTGTCGGGCGCGGGTGGTGTCGCTCGCGGCCGACGAAGCCTCGGGCGCGCGTTTCGCGGTCAAGTCCGCGCCCGCGGGGACGGCGGCGGCCGAGCACCTGCAGTGCGAGGGGGGCATCCTGTCCGCGCTCCGATCCCCGCACGTCGTCCCCTGCCTGGGCATCCGCGCGCGCGCCCGATGGGGGCTGCCAGCTGCTCCTCGAGTTCGTGCCGGGGGGCTCGCTCGCGGACGTGGCCATCAATTTGGACACCGAAGACGCCGCGCACGGCTGCGAAGTCGTCCGCCGTGAAGTACGGCGCGAAGACGTAGCCCGGCACGCACCCGCGCCGCAGCGTCCTGCACACCCCGCACGGTGCCCCCGCCACCGCCTGCTCCTCGTCGTCCGGCATCTCCTCCTCCGCTCGCATCCACGCCCGCGCGAAGCTCCAGCCGCCGCGAGCGCGGGCACGCGCGGGCGAGCTCCGCCCCGGCCAGCCGCCGCGGGCGCGGGTGCGGGCGAGCTCGGCCCTGGCCATCGCGGGTGCGCGCGGGCGAGCTCCGCCCTGGCCGCACGCACGAGAAGAGAGAGAGAGTTTGAGAGGGAGAGGATAGGGATGAGAGGGGTATTATGGACGTTTTGATTGACCGGACCTACTTGTCATGACTTCCAAACGGTGAAACGAACAGAACACCGACGAAATAGCTTGAAGAGCAAAGAAGTTTAGAACGATGGCACTCGTGTGCGGTCAATTTTTTAATGGCTTGTGTGTAATTATAAAGTTTCTTAATGATATACATGTAAAAACCTCTACATCTAATTAGGCTTAAGAAAGAACCACTCTCAAGCCAGGCACCAGTAAAACGCAGAGCGTAGTCGTTTTTTTTAGAGCCAGGCTTGATTTAGCAACGGTGGCCGTTCTTCTCACCTCCTATCTCACCCGCACTCACCCCTGCAAAGTCATCGACGACGAGCTCCGCACCTACTCCAACTCCGGCGGCCTGCATCTGCTCCTCCTCCGGCAGCCCGCATCTGCTCCTCCGGCGTGCTCTAACGTATGCCGTCAGAAAAGAAATATGGCCTAAGTTCACAAGGATTGAGAGATCAGATAGCTCCTCTACTTTCTCACTAATATGCCGAGTTGCAGCTGCTGAATACTGAGCATTCAATGATTCCACCTTGACGAGCCCGTTATCCTAGGATTTGTCCAACATATATTCTTGATGGTTGGTTCGCTTGCACTTCCAACAACTTCACCAACGTGTCCACCTAGTCTCCGGTTTCCTAATGGTAAGAAGATCATATTTATCATAATTGATTTTCATTCCAGACATGTGTTCACAACAAATAACAACAATTTCAAGTTATTAGCTTTTTCAAAATTGTCCTAAAAAACAAGAGGGTATCATCTGCATATTGGAGACTGATAATACCACCTTCAGTAACTTGAGGCATCAAACCTGAGATGAGATTATGTCTAGCAGCTTTAATAAGCATTCTGGTGAAGATGTCAGCAACTAAATTAAAAAGCAGAGGAGATAAATGGTCTCCTTACCTTAAACCCTTATCATGTTTGAAATAAGCACTATATTCATCATTGATTCTCACACAAATAGAACCCCCTGATTAACCTCAAAATCCAACTTATCCCCTTTGTCCCAAAACCCCTAGAATATAACATATCTTCCAGAAAAGACCAGCTAACTCTACCATACATTTTTTCATAGTCCAGTTTCAAACTAATCCCACTCTCTTCGTTCTTATGAATGTCATGAATAATTTTAATGGCAGCCACTCCACTTTCCAAAATAAGCCTAGCTTTTAAGAAAGTTGTCTAGTTAGTAGAGATTAATCTATCTGCTACCTCGACAGGTCTATTATTAAGAGCCTTGGCAAAAAATTGTGGGCTGGGTTGGATTGTCACTGTAGGTTGTCTCGTCATTCAACCCAATTATTTTATGAGACTATGTGCTTTGTTATCGATCTAAATCCATGTTTGAAGAACCTGTATCCCATTATTATTTTGAAATATGCGCCTCTAGAGTTTGCCTCTCTTTGTTATCCAATTCTCTCTCTGCCTCTCTCGAAATATCCAGTTGAATCCGTCTCTTTGCGCTTTGCTGTTCATCTTCCAGATTCGGGGGAGGCGCTAGTTGTCGGATAGCCGCGGGAGCACCTCTCCTCTGACCACCAAATCGAGTTTTGGATTTTGTCATTTTCAATTTTTCTGTATGTGTTATGCTCGCTATTGATTCGTCGCCTGATTCAAATCGTCCGGTGGAAGAGTTCGCTCGTATTGTTGTTGCGGTGGGTGCTCCTCCCTTACCCTAATGCTATATGAAGGTCATTGTCCTTCGTTCAATTCTGTTTGTTATCTGAGTGGATTGTGTTTTCATTTTCCCCATATGCAGGCATCGTTTTCTTCATTTGTTTTGCAGTCTTCTATCGTTTAGAGCCTTGATTTTGCAGGTATTTGGTCTCGATCAGATTCTACAGGTAATTGGTCTTGATTCATCAGATTTTGCAGGTATTTAGTCTTGAGTTGTCAGATTCTACAATTATATTTCGTGCGCTTTCAAAATTAATCACTTGAGGATGAGAATCACTGACATATGTTGACATGTCGTGTGCGAAAGTTCCTCATTCTACTAATCCGCTACAAAGTTTTGTTTGTTTATAAGATTTAGAAACGTTTATTCATCCCCTCTAAGCGATATCAAGTTCCTTTAGTATTTATGTCAATCTTCTTTGAGGAGAACGTGGTCTATCCAATTGATGAATATGATATATCCACTGAAATCATTGTGGCAGTGCCAAGCTAGTTTCCTTTTTTTTTTGAGAAAAAATGTAACCCAGAAACTAGGTGGTTTTATTAAAAAAAACAAAACATGAATTCAAATTCGAGTCAGAGAGGGGACCGAGCCGTAGCTCGGTTGGTGAGCGCTTCGGGTGCGGACGCCACCGGTCGCGTGTTTGAGCCTTGCTCGGCGCGTGATTTTCCACCGGGGTTTTCCCCAAAATAAATATTAGCGTCCTCTTTCGTGTGGAGCCACAATAGGATTGCGACGTGCCCGTCGTCTATGAAGCCATGGATAGTCTCGGTGATCCTAAGAAGGACGCGGTTGTTATCTGTGTGTAGTTGTAGATCTAGTAGTGCACATGTGGTGTGTGTGATGGTGTGCGTGCATAGCGTGAGTGTGTATCTGTACATGAACATATGCTACAACTGTACCTAGATGAGAGGCTTTCAAAAAAAAATTCGAGTCAGAGAGAACTCAAATTTGCATGGTTAGGTGTATGACCGTATCTCTCACCTAAACAATTGAGTTATGCTCACTTCCTATAATTTTCCTCTGAACACTAGGGCAATCGATATGATATGAGTAAATGCTCAAAGTGGGATGCATCTCTCTGTGTGACTGAAAGTGCATCTATCCTGTTTATGGGTTTTTGATGGATTGAATGACAACATAATTAAAGGTCTAATATTAATTTTATAATTTTGTTTTGGACATTGAAATAGGATATGGGTAAATGGTCAAAGTGGGTTACATCTGTTAGTCGAACTGAAAGTGAATCTATCCCTCTAGCAGGTTTTGGTAGATTGAATGACAACGTGATCAAAGGTTTAATATTTTGATAACTGCTGAGCATGAGATTGCCTTTACCTATTTTCAAGATATGCTTTATTGAATAAAACACTATAAATCAATTCTCGATTGTATGGCAAACAAGAATGATATTCCATATGTGATTAATATTATGATGAAATGGCAAATCAATGTGTAGAAAGGAAAAGAGACACGATTTTGTACAGACATGTGGTATCATTGCATCGAGTCATCTTGCGGCAAGCTGGTGAGGACATGCAAGGTCGTCGCCTTGGGGGCCGTCTGTCTATGCGCCTCGAGAGGTTGCCGACTGTCGGTGTTTCGAGTAAACACCAACGAGTAAATTTCTAATATTGCGCGTCTGGCTCGGATGGTGTGCTTAAAGGACACGAGGTTTATACTAGTTCGGGCATAATGTCTCTACGTCCAGTTCGTCGCCGATGCTCGTATTACTAGCACTGAAATTTTGCAGTAGGGGTTACAAACGGGCGAGAGAGAGGGACATGTTCCAAGTCTCTAGTGGGGAGAATGAATGGGTGCCGAGAGCTCGGTCGCCGCTAAGCTGTGTGTTCGAGGTTCGATGGGTTCGTTGGTCAGATGATCAGATGAGTCGATCGTCCGTTGATCCGATCCCCTTAACGGGGCGTACTGTTTTCCCTTTTATAGTCCAAGGGAAAGCAAGGGTCACCGTGGATGAAGAGAGGAGAACGAGAGAGAGAAGAAGTCCTTTAGGGTCGTCGGGTCCTTATTTTCCTTCATGTGGATCCCGCCGCCCCTGTAGATATCAACAGGGACAGCTCCACGTCGCGGCCTTGTCCATCACTGGCGCCATGCGCAGGCATTGTCTCCTAGTCGTGGTGCTCCACTCCGTCCTGGCGGACATCATGGTGAACTGACGCGCCTGTCGGTGTTCGTACAAGGGTTAGGCAGAACAGTACCGGTACGTCCGATGCTGTTTCTGATGTGAATCCCTAGGTATGGCCTATCACGCCATAGGTTATATCGAGGCATGCCAGTCATCTCCCTGGTGTCAGAGCTTTAACCCAGGCCCATTCGCTGTGACCTGGAGTGGTTGGCGGTGGTATGGGTCTCCGTCGGGCAAGATAGATCTCCCGACCTTGGGGTTGGGCGAGGCGGAGTCTTCCCCGGAGGCCGAGCGAGGGGGAGTGCAAAGAGCCAGTCCTCATACGTCGGGCAAGGCAAAGCTAGCCCTCAGTCATTGAGCGAGGCGGAGCCTACCCTCAGACATCGGGCAAGGCAGAGCCAACCCTCAAACGTCGAGCGAGGCAGAGCCTGCCCTCGGACGTCGAGCGAGGCGGAGTCTTCCTCGAAGGCAGGAGCGAGGCAGAGGCCACCCTCAGATGTCGGGTGGGGCAGAGCCCTCCCTCAGACAGTCAGCTATCAAGCAAGGCGGAGCCAGCCCTCAGACGTCGGGCGAGGCAGAGCTAGCCCCCCCGAGGTCGGGCAAGGCAGAGCCTACATACTCGGGGTCGGTTGGAGCTGTAGTCACACCCTTGACTACCTAGAGGAATTAATATTTAATGACCATTAGCCCATCCTCTTCGGGTATCCTAGTATTGGTCCCCGACAGTAGCCTCTGAGCCTTCAGAGGAGTAGAATACTCCTTCGGAGGCTTTTCCAAACGAGCGGACTCTGAGGGCCTTGGCCTTCTTTTGTCACCTACGGCGTGACCCGAGGACGGTGATTCTCTTTCGTCGAGATAGGACCCTTCACGGGTATGGCTGTGAGATTTGGTGGGTTTGGAAAAGGTCTTTCCTGATTGGGGCCCTAGCATCCCATTCGTGGGGATCCAGCTAGAGTCAGTTGGTAACCGACTCCAGATTCTCAGCGGTCAATCCATATAGTTCTCGGGTCTGTTCGAATCGGTCCTGAGGGCTCTCTGTCTTTCTTCAAGGAAAAACTATGGATCGTATCCGCCCGAGATTTGAACGTGGGCCAGGATGCCCGCAGCGCTTGTGCACCTAGGTGTTGGTCGCTAGCGCACCCATCCCTTTCCACTTCCTTACCTTGGAGCTGCCCGGAGCGGTTGTCAAACCCGTCGATGGGCCAACCTTTGAACTCATGGGCCCAGACAGGCCATAGAGGTGTTTTTAGATCCGTATTCCTCGCACTTGTGATGAGTCATGGCCCGTCCGGAGAGGCAAAACATCCGGTGAGTTTTTTGAGGGAATGGACAGAGATTGCGTGCATGTGTCCCCGCAGCGAGACATCATGGTGGATCATGGTAAGCGTGGAGATCTAGGTGGGCGGTTGGTTTCCTCACGCCCATCGCCCCTATAAAACCAAAATGGTTTGCCCCCTAGGTTCCATACCTTGCCTCCGCATCTACAACCACCGTCGCCAATCGCTTAGGCTTCCTGCATCCATGTTCTCGCCACCATCGAGCTCGCAGACACCTGCCCCTATCTTCCAATGGATCCGTGGTGCCGCTCTGACATCGCCTTCCAGCGCATGGAGGGCCTCATCCATCGTGGTCTTCTCCGCGCGTGGACCACGGCTGAGGAGTGGCTGCTGCCTAGTGAGGAGGACATGCCATCATCGCCCGATGGCTACATGGTGTCGTTCACCCACTTCCACGAGTAGGGGGTTCATGACCCCCGCCCACAGATTTCTTCGGGGGCTACTACACTACTACAAGATTGAGCTACAACATCTTAACCCCAATGGGATCCAACACATGGTGGTGTTTGTTGCCCTATGCGAGGGATTCTTGGGGGTCAGCCCCCACTTCGATCTATGAAGGCACTTCTTTGCCATCACCCTCTATAAGAAGAGGGACAAGAGCGGCAGGCAAGAGCTACACATGCTGATGGGGTGCACCGGCATCTAGCTCCGGAACAACCAGGTCGGCGAGTACTCACCGATGCAGCTATCCATGTCCAACAAGGGGTGGCATTCATAGTGGTTCTATCTCAAGAACGACGTCGCCGCCCCTCTATCGGAGTTCATCAGGTGCCTGATCGAAGAGGCCCCAGAGTCGTGAAGGAAGTGGGACGTTCTGGAGAAGGACAAGAAGAAGATCTGAGACCACATTACCGCCATCCACATCCTGAAGGAGAGTGGCCTAAAGGGATCGGGCATTATCGGGGCCTACCATGCCAGGAGGGTGGCGCCATTGATAATGCACGCACTCCCACTGTACGTGATGGCGCCCGAGGCGTCATTCGATGGAAAGGCGCTCACTGAGGGGTGTTCCCCAACTCTGAGATCACGCAAGGCATCAAGGAGGCAATGGAGCCCTCGTGGGACAACGCGAGTGCCCCCCTCGATTTCATCTACCTAGTGCCGGGAATCCTTCAATGCGACCAGAACTAGGCCACATCGTCTTCGTAAGTTTCTGTTCTCATGCCTTCTCTTCAATTGATTTCCTGACCTCTTGATACTAACTTTTGAGAGGGGTGGGACCAGCCGAGGGACCTCATCTTCATGGATCACCTGGCTCCATTGTTGAGGGATTCGTCTGTGAGGGTGGTGAATCGTGCTGAGGGAGAGCGGCTGAGGAAGGCAAAGGAGGACAAGAAGAGGAAGAGGCAGCGGAAGCTATAGGCGTGGGAGCGAGGGGAGAACACTGATAGTGATCATGATGATGACGATGATGATGATGAGGTAGCCGACGTCATTGAGTGGGATGACATAGAGAACTAGAACGTGCTGATAGGTATCGGTCCATCCTTATAGGAGTCGGGACCCTTCTCGTTCCACGGAGGGAAGGGCATGTCCGAGGAGCCGGCGGAGGTGGGTCGTACCATCGGCCTGCCCAAGGAGCCAATGGGGGCGAGTAGCTCTATCGCCGCACCCCAAGAGTCAAGGGGAGCGAGCCCCTCTACCCAAAAGCAGGGGGTGGGCTCGAAACAGCCTCATCCCTCAATGAGGCGAAGCAGAGATCGGGGGGTTCACCCCCCAAACGTATATGTCGCCTAATGGCGCTGAGGTGAGTCATCAGTTCCCCTATTTTCTCTGTTTTTGGATGGATTTCATCGTGACTTATGCTTTTTCGTCTCTTGCAGCGTTGGGAGGCAGTGTAATCCTTTTGGCGCTGGTGTCGAAGAAGAGCATCGCCCTTCAAGCGAGGCGACATTCGTCAGCTGACGCCACGCCCGTTTTGGGCGGGAGCGACATCGGTGCGACTATGTCTCCAGCCAGACAAGCACTGCCCTCGGCGACGCCCGTGCCCTTGGTAGGATGAGTGGATGCGGGGGCTCGAGGGGTGCCTTCGGAGGTCACCGAGCAGCCAGCGATACTACTGCCGATGATAGGGCAGACGAGGCTACCGACCGCGCTCATGGCGCTGACTATGGTGGGAGCGACGTAGCCAACCGAGGCCCCACCGATGTAGGTGGAGGTGGCTGTGGCTATGATAGGCGGACCACAGTTGGGCGCAATCGTGGTGGCGCCTGAGGCACCGGCATGACCCACGCCGTTAGCGGCCCAAGCGACGGCGCCTAGCATGGGTCGGATGGAGGGGGACGTGATCGAGGGGTCCCCAGACATCGTGGTGCTAGGAGAGGGGTCAGTGTCCATACCATTGGCCCCTTTCATCATCGGAGGGACTGCCCCGACAGGGAGGTCACGACGAGAAGGGTCAGCGACGCTTGGAGCCGACGGGGAGCCATTCTTGGCCATGATGTCGGTGGGTAGCGACTCACCTGTGTGGGGTGAGCCTCCGCTTCGGTGGACAAATCCGTAGGAGTCGATGTCAATGCTTTTCACCCTCGATGATGCCACTGAGAGCATGGAGCAGGAGAGCCTTAACGTGGGGGGTCACATCCATGCTCGAAGCCCTGGACCATGCCAAGGGTGCCTTGCACGACATTGCCGTTCCCACCGACCGGGTATTTGTTTGATCCTGCTTTTCACCCTTTCCTTTCTCCATATGTTTTTGTATTCTGACCATTGTCTCCCTGTAGTCCCTCATCGCTCGTAGCCGGGGGAAGTCTCGGTTCCTTCATGAATAGAAGGAAACCTAGGACCACCTCATCGAGGAGGCACGACTATGTGGGGAGGTGACCGCTCAGCTTGTGGCTGCCCAGTAGAGGGTGGCCGAGCTGACCCCCCTCGCCAAGGATGCAAATAGTCTTCGGTCATGGGTGGCCAAGGCCCACCGGCATGCTAACGAGGTTGAGAGGGCGTTCGAGGCCCTATCAACGAGGTCGTAGAAGGACAACGAGGAGGCCACCAAGGTTAGAAAGGAGCGGGATGAGCTACTCCGGAAGGACACCAAGGCTTGCCAGAAGATCCTCAACCTTTTGGCCAAGGATGAGAAGGAAAGGGAGCTAAAGCTGGGGGCCAAGGAGAGGCTCGTGGCTCTAGAGAAGAGGGCGAGCCTAGATGCCACGGTGGTCGCCCGGCTGTGCAAGGAGCAGGATGAGCTGCTCCAAACCATAGAGAGGCTCGGCTCGGAGCCTGGCGCGGCTCGTGAGTTGGACTAGGCCATCTGAGAGTGTGACTAGGCCTACCAAGAGTGCAACGACGCACAGCAGAAGGTTGGCTCCCTCCAGCTTGAGCTTGGAAATGTGACAACCCAGAAGCTGGAGGCCGAGAGTGTTTCTGTTGGGCTAGCCATGGACCTCGCCGAGGCGAGGAGGAATCTTTAGGCATAGAGCGATGCGCTCAGTATCCTATGCACTACCCTAGGAGTGGTCTGCGATGGCCTCGAGGTGGTATGGTCAGAGGGGACCAGCTCGCTCACGGCCCGTGCTATCGAGATCATGGCTCGGGTGCGCCAGCTTGAGAGGAATGCCCTTCGCACCGGGGTCAATCAATCCTTCGCAATTGCTTGTTCCCATTATGGGGACAACATCGATCTAGAGATGATGAGCCATGGCTTCGTGCCTAGCTATGAAGCCCATGAGCTAGAGGAGATGGAGACGGCGGTGGCTCCCCTTTTGCAGGACCTGACAGACAAGATAGAGAGCATAGTTCTCCCTTAGAGGGGTTAGTTAGCCAGATAGGTTGGACAATCATTCTTGTAACAAGCGGACAAGTTTTGACCTCTCTATATTATTTGAACAAACTTATCATTTTATTTTGTTTGATCGAGTCTGAATCTGTTTTTTTCTCCCTTTTATGTGTGAAAGGGGTTCATGTGTTCCAACCCTTCCATTTGTTAAGACCATAGAGCTTGAGGTGTAGGATGTAAACTCTGATCATGCTGGTAAGCAAGAGTGTCATAGCCGCTGGGGCGTAGGTTTCTTGTAGTCCGACTAGCCTTGCTCAGTTGTTTGTTTCCATAGACCTTGTCACTAGGTTTAACGTGAGGAAGAGGCTGGGCGCTATGATTGTTTCAGAAAGGGTGTATATATACCCTTATCAGCCCCCGAGTGAGAGACGATCCCTTGCCATTGCTGGGGTTAGGTGTCACTAAAGATTGAGGAGAGGCAGTGGAATTAGTAGGAGAAAACATCTCTTGTTTTCGCTCGTACCCCCTTCCTAGGATCTGAGCCATCGTTCTGCGACTGCGCGTTTGGTCTCCTTGTGAGTCCAACTTTCCTCGAGCCCCAGCGCATAGCAGGGGTTCGGTTGAGGGTTGGCTCATCTTTTGTATTTGTTGCCCCATCCACGGTTTCCACAACCGAAGGGGTTAAGCTAACGTCACTTGCCTCAATGGCTCGAGTGACGTGCTCGGTGAGCTCGCTAATGGGCATGTTTGAGTGGAATCCAGGTTTGTCGTTCATGACAGAGTTGGCATAGCCCTCATGTGGCATTCCACTGCTCCTTAACCTGCCTCCCGATAGATGCCCGTGTCGCTCTAGAGAGCGACTCAGGTGGCCCGCTGGCCTCTCCTAGATGGAGATTCTATGGGTTTGGCTCGAGGTCAGGATCGAACGAGAAGGTCGAGATGACCATGTCCACTTCTAAGTGGGTCGGGCGAAGGTCGTTGGGGCTCATCTGCGTTTTCTCCCCTGGCTCTGGTAGACGCAAGGCGGCCTCGAGCCCTTCGCGGGTCAGCCTTTGAACCTCAGTCTAGTGGATTCCCGAGTTTGGGTTGGGCGGCTCGAGCCCCCAAGCCCCGTGGGGCTCGGTAGGGGTCAGCCAAATTTCATGCATCACCCCATCCTCGATTTCCGCAATTGGAGGGGCTGAGCTAATGACACTTGCCTCGATGGCTCGAGTGTCGCACTCGGTGAGCTCGCTAACGGGTATGTTCGAGTGGAAGCCGGGTCCATCATCCGCTGACGGGGTCGGCATAGCCTTCATGTGGCATTCCACTACTCCTTAACCCACCTCCCGGTAGATGCCCATGTCACTCCAGAGAGTGACTTAGGTGGCCCATTGGCATCTCCTCGATGGAGATTCTGTGGGCTTGGCTCGAGGTTAGGATCGAACGAGAAAGGTCAAGACGTCCTTGCCCGCTTCTGAGCGGGGTCGGGCAAGGCCGTTGGGGCTCATCTCAGTTTTTTCTCCACTAGCTCTATTTGCTGCGAGGCAGCCTCGAGCCTTTTGTGGGCCAACCTTCGAACCTCGATCGGTCGCTGCTCATATTGAATGAGACGGCTATCGCTTCATGATGCGACGCGAAGCGTTGTGATGTAGTAATTGCATATGCAATGCTTGGATGTATGGGATGAATGTATGATGAATGGATGAATGAATGAATGGATGAATGGATGAATGAATGTTCATGCATTGGAAAAGAAAAGTGGGGGTTGGTAAAGTTACCTCAATGGCTCGAGTGACAGGTTCGGAGAGCTCTTACCGGATATGTCCGTGTAGGGTCCGGGTCCGTCGTTCATGACAAATGTCGCACCCAATTTTGCATAGCAAAATCAAGTACTCATATATGTGCGCCCAGGATGTCCAAACACATACATACCATCAAATTATAATAATATCAAAGTAAAGTACTTTATTACATCGCATATCTCATCATACTGTTATCACATAGTCTTGCTCATTGGCAACATTATTACACGAAGCGAAAAACTAAGCCCAAACTGCCATAGGGACTCCAACTGGTGAACATCAATCTAGTAGTCCTAGACATCTTCTGGAAACTCTTCATACACGTTATCTATTACCCATCCAGGATTTTCATTGAATGTAAAACAAGTGTAAGCTCACCATGTGTCGGGTTCATAAACCTAGGGTCCCTCATGGACCAGCTTCCCAATAAAATCTCAGCCCAACAGACAACGTTGCGAGCAACACGCAACTTATGGGCTAGCCCAAATACCTAGACGATAGGCCAGAAGGACGATCCAATATCCGATCAAAAGGCCTGGCCGAGGAGGAACGGCGCCCGTTTCTGACTCCGGCCCACCTCTCCGACCAGACCACTCTCTTCGGTCTCTAGCCCGCCTCCAGACAGTCTCTTCGACCAGAAGGCCTAGCCAAAATGCCGCTTTCGACTCTGGCCCGCTTCTCTAACCAGGAATGTACCAGACCCCTACCTATGGCTCCTCTTCGACTGGCGCAATCAGAGCTGACTGGGACCAACCGACTGGAGACACCCGCTCGGTAAGGACCAGGAAATAGATGGAGAAAGTAAGGCAGCACACTCAAGTCAACTGTAATACTAAGGACCATACCCCGTACACCTACAGGACAGTACCCTGCGACCTCCCTGATATGATAGAATGCAAGCAGTGTTGTAGGCGCCGACATTTTCCCTACAGTGTTGTGGGCGCCATCAACTCCCATACTAGACCAGTACGGTAGGGCTCCCCCCATGTGCCTCTGAGGCATCGACAGTGTTGTGTGTGCCAGCATTTACCATGCCAGGTGAACATGGTAAAAGACCCCTACATGCCTCTCGGCATCAACAGTATAGCAGGTACCGACATCTGCCATACCTAAAGAAGACGACGTAACCTCCCACGTGCATCTGACATTCAACAGTATTGTTGGCGCCTACCATCATCTTATACCCGCCGATGTGGGTAGCAAGACTTAGTAGTAAACGTACTCCCTCCCTCTCACTTGTAAGGCAATCCCCTTCATCTGTAAAAGGGGATGCATTCTCTTCCAACAGATAAGTTCATTCAGATAGATCAGTTCACTAGTTCACAACAACAGAACCGCCAGGTTCAAACCACAAGCACACGCTCGAACACATAGCACATAGTGGATCTCTTATCACTCTTGGCCCCTCTGACTAGAGTCCGACCGGACCTCTTGTACCCCCCATCTTTCTCCTTCTTATTTGTAACCCCACTGCAAACTTCGAGCACCTGGGCTCAGGAATAAAGTCACCGACCGACTCAAACTGGACGTAGGGCACATTGCTTGAACTAGTATAAACCCTATGTCATTGAGTGCTAGGCCACCTCTGATCACAACATATGGCAAAACTATAAATATTTACGTGTTGGTCACTTTCTGCATCGATAGTTGGCGCCGTCCGTAGGGAAGATGTTGTACGTTCAACACTTTTTGGTCATCAGATGGCCCACTTTTTCACCACCTTCGCCATGGCGGGCTCAAGCGATACAACTCGCTTTGGCTCACTGGAGTTTCCCGCACTCCCACCTATTGGGATGTGGGTTCCACCCATCTTCGAGCCATCCTAGGCCTTCCTCTTCGGAAGTCTGGACTTCGTCATCGACCGACTCGGCATACTACACCTCCGCAAGGAGGCACTCATTCCGACGCCCATTAGAGGGGCACCCTCCATCGGCTCTGGGATGCATGATGACTTCAACGATAAGGCATTTGTGCTTCATTCCGAGCAAACTCTCTGCTCAAACCCAACTATAAGTAATGTGTATACTGTTATTTACTCTCTATTTACTATCTTCCGTCAATTATCCAGAGGGACCGTATTGTCCGCACCATAAACACCGTATGATCGGTTCCCCTATGGCCTCGTGTCCCCTATGGACGTGTGCGCTTGGAGGCTCCAAAGGATGCTAGCGCCATCCCCTCTCACATCCGAATTCGTGGGAATGGCGAGCTATGCTCCTACCACTTTCCACGAACTCCTAGATAACGAGGGTGAGAGCGACGGCTCTAGCATCGGTGATGTTGCATATTGCCACCATCCGTCCCGGGAGTACGCTATGGCGAATGCTTTGGGATAGTCATCGGTGGTTGTGGAGTCTGTGCAGACTCACACCGCTCTAGACCTATGTATGGAGGCCCTCGCGCTCGCACAAGGGCACGTCGAGGAGCTACGACAATGATGGTAGAACCAACCGCCGCCTACGCCGGCGTGCTCGGTGCAGCATGTTGCGCCCCATGTGCATGACCTGGTGGGTGGCGCCTGGGGTCACGCCCGCTAGGTCCAACATGACATCATGAACAAGGGGAACGACCCCCACAGTTCACTTGGGCTAGCCAGAACAACACCGCTGTGGCAATGCTTCTGCGCGGCGTTCCCGAGCTCATCAACCCCTAGGAGCGGGTGGTCTACCAGAACCTCCGGGCACTAGTAGAAGCCACCGCCGTTCAACAGGCAGAAAGCTCCACATCGCGACTCTGACACACACCATCTCTCCCTACTCAGGGAGCGGAAATGTGCTAGACGGATAGCTCCATCCGATCACCGCTATAGCCACCGAGCACGGCTCGGGAGGCAGCTGCTGCGCCATGGTCTGACCTGACGCCTGCTCTACACCGACCGCTGGTACGCGAATAGCCTGGTCTACACCAAGACGCTCACAGCGTCATTAGCAACCAGCATCAGGCCCGGCATAATGATGACATCCATCGGGTGGCGGTGAGGGCAGGCGACATGGATCCTGACCAAACCATCGAGGGGAGCGGTGAAATGCGCCCCAGGCATGGTCGCCAGCCAGACAACCGGAGTCCTTGCCCTAAGGGCCTGGGACCATAGGCCTTTGACCGGCATATCCGGAGAGCACTGTTCCCACAGCGCTTCCGACCGCCCACCAACATCACCAAGTACACCGAGGAGACAAACCCTGGTATTTGGCTCGAGGATTTTCGACTCGTCTATCGAGCCAGAAGGGTGGATGATGACTATTTCATCATTCAGTATCTCCCCATCTGCGTGGGGGAACATGTTTGGGCATGGCTTGAATTCCTCCCATACGACAGCATCCGCATCTGGGCGGACCTCAAGAGGGTCTTCGTTGGAAATTTCTAGGGGACGTATGTTCGCCCTGGTAACTCATGGGACCTCAAGAGCTGCCAGCAGGAGTCCAGCGAGTCCCTATGGGATTACATCTGTAGGGTCTCCCAATGATGCAACTCCCTCTCTGATGTCGTCGACGCAGACATCATCAGTGCATTCCTCTCTGGGACGACCTGCGAGTCCCTAATCCACAAGCTAGGTTGCCTGAAGCCTCGTACCACCCACGACCTACTCAACGTCGCCACTAACCATGCCTCCAATGAGGAGGCGGTTGGAGCGGTCTTCAACGGAGGCCAGTATAAAGACAAGGCCAAGCGCATGGACCAAGACATGGGCCCCTCCATATAGAGGGGCAAGAAGAACAAAAAAGATTGGTGGCGATCGAACAACACCGCGTTAGTTGCCACGACTGATCGCATGGGCAAGCAGCCCCAACAGGGACTGCCTGACCACTTCAACAAGCTCATGGATAGCCCATGTACCAACCATGCCTACCCCATCAAACAACTCTACAAGGACTACGAGCTCCTCAAATGTTTCCTACGATAGGTCGGTGGGTCGAAAGGAGACGACAAAGAGGCGGCAGCCAAGAAAGGAGGCGCGGTGGGCAAGGACAGAGATGGCTTCCCCAACCTTGAGGAATGCATCATGATCTTCAGCGGATCCGATGCCATCTAGTCCAAGTGCTAGCATAAGGTGCGCTATAGGGAGGCATGCACCGCCGAGACGGTCATCCCCTCCTTCCTCAGCTGGTCAGAATCTCTGATCACCTTTGATTAGAGGGACCATCCCTCCCACATTGCGAGACCAGGACGTTACCCGCTCGTCGTTGACCCCATCATCCGTAAGAAGCGCCTCACCATGGTGCTGATGGATGGAGGCAGCGGCCTCAACATCCTCTATGTCGACACCCTCAACGCCATGCGCATCCCCTAGTCGGAACTCCGCCTTGCAGGCTCTCCCTTACATAGGGTAATCTTAGGAGCATAGGCATACCTGCTCGGGCAGATCGACCTGCCCGTCACATTTGGAAACCGAGCCAACTTCCGCTTGGAGGTCCTCACCTTCGAAGTGGTGGACTTTCCAAGGTCCTACCACTCCATCTTGGGGTATCCATGCTACGCCAAATTTATGGCAATCCCCAACTACACCTAGCTCAAGCTAAAGATGCTGGGACCGAACGGCGTCATCACCATGAGCAGCACCTTCCCACATGCCTTCACGTGCGACCGCGAGCATTTCGAGCTCGCCACCGTAGTCATCAACTAGTCCAAGCTTCTACGGCTCGAGAAGTCATCGACCCTAGCAGTCCTAGACTGCAACAAACCAAACTCCTCGATGGCCTTCTGGTACCTCGAGGAAACCAGGGCGATGGGAATCGACCCCACCAACCCAACCAAGATGGTGCAGATCGGGACCCAGCTCCTGGTCAAATAGGAATGCGAGCTCATCGATTTCCTGCACACCAATTGCGATGTCTTCGCATGGAAGCCTCTGACATGTCGGGCAAACTGTGGGATGTTGCTGAGCATGCGCTATGCCTCATCCTAGGCTCAAAGACCGCTAAGCAATGCCTGCGCCATTTTGACAATGAAAGGCGCAGGGCCATAGGCCAAGAAATCATCAAACTCCTAGTAGCCAGATTTATTATAGAGGTATTCCACTCCGACTGGCTTGCTGACCAGGAAATGGAGAATGTGCGTTGATTATACTGGCATCAATAAGGTGTATCTAAAGGATCACTTTCCTTTGCCACGCATAGACTAGATAGTTGACTCCACCTCGGGTTGTGAGATCCTATCCTTTCTGGATGCCCACTCGAGCTATCACCAGATCATGATGAAAGAGTCCGATCAGCTCGCAACCTCGTTCATCACCCCGTATGGTTTGTACTGCTATGTAACCATGCCTTTCAACCTAAAGAACACTGGCGCCACCTACCAAGGGTGCATACAGCAATGCTTCACCGACCAAATCGACCCGCTCGATCAGCCTGATCAAGCCGAGCGGCCAAAACCAACAATCGCCATCTATGTCGATGACATAGTGGTCAAAATGGCTTAAGCTTGCGACCTGATCGCAAACTTGGCTGCAACATTCATGAACCTCCGAAGGCTCAACATCAGATTGAATACCAAGAAATGTGTTTTCGGGGTTCCAAAGGGGAAGCTGTTAGGATACATTATATCCGAGCATGGCATCGAGGCCAACCCCAAAAAGATCATGGCCATCTCTAACATGGGCCCTATACGCAACATCAAGGGCGTACAAAGGCTCACTAGCTGTCTAGCCACCCTGAGCCGATTCATCTCCCGGCTCGGTGAACAGGGGATGCCACTCTACAAGCTCCTCAAAAAGACGGACGCCTTCATCTGGACTAAGGAAGCTTAGTAGGCTCTGGAGAGCCTCAAAGCGTCCCTGACATCAGTCCCAATCCTCGTCGCTCTCAAATGAGGAGAACCACTCGTCCTCTACGTTGCGGCAAGCAACCATGTGGTGAGCGCCGCCCTGGTCGTCGAAAGGGAGGAGCTAGGACACCACCTTAAGGTCTAGTGGCCTGTATACTTCATCGAGAAGGTCCTCAATAACCCTAAGGTCCAGTACCCCTAGGTGTAGAAGCTCCTATACATTGTGCTAATGGCGACCCGAAAGCTCCTGCACTACTTCACCGACCACGAAGTCGCGGTCGTCACTTCATGCCCGCTCAGAGACATCGTCCGCAACCGCGACGCTGCGGGATGGATCTCCAAGTGGGCACTCGAACACATGGGCCACAACATCAGGTATATCCCCCGTACCCCATTAAGTCTCAAGCTCTCGCAAATTTTGTTACCGAATGGACAGAGGTCCAGCTACTGACCCTAGATGTCACCCATGAGTACTGAACAATGTACTTTGATGGGTCCATCATGGCGCTCGGATCATGGGCTAGAGTGGTTCTGATCTCCCCAGACAGGAGTAGGCTCTGCTACGCCATCCGCTTCCACTTTTTGGCCTCAAACAATGCCACAGAATACGAGGCCCTCATCAACAGACTACGCATCGCTATCGAACTTGGTGCTATGTGACTCTATGTTTGCGGCGACTCAGAGCTGGTCGTCGATCAGGTCATGAAGGAGTCCTCCTGCAAAAGCTCCCTCATGGTAGCATACTTCCAAGAGGTGCACAAGCTCGAGGACAAATTCTAAGGAATCGAGCTGCATCATGTCTCCCAAAAAGGACAATGATGCCATCGATTTTCTCACAAAATTGGTCGCCAGGCGGGATCCATCCCCGAGCAGGATCTTCATCAACGAGTGTCGTTGATTGGGCACTAGAGCGGGTAGACTATGGTGGTAGTGTGAGCTCGAGCGTGGACGAGGAAAAGGGAGAGAGGGAGGGGCTCCATGGTGGGTTTTATAGGTGAGCGGTCGTGGCAGAGATGGGAAGCAAGCGCGGCGCTACGAAATCAGTGGATTCCGAATCCCTTCCCTGCCTAGCGTGGTGCGGAGGTGAGTTGTCGTAGATGGTAGCACCATCACCAGGACAAAGGAGGAAAGTGAGACAAGCGGCTGATGAGCGGGTCTCGGTTGCCAGAGAAAGAGGAGGGAGAGGCAGCGCGCGATGTGGGCACGGGTAGGCCTCCACCTAGGCTTAGCAGCGCGTCGAGCTGGGCCACGTGTGTGAAGGAGGGAAGGGAGGGGAGGCATGGGGCTAGGCCGCCAGCAGGCCAAGGCCAATTCCGATGCAGGAAGGGGCTAGGCTAGCTCAGGAGTTGGGCTAGAAAGGGAGAAAGAATAAAGTTTTTAAAAGGAAATACTTCCTGTTTTCAAAGCTTTGAAAATTGATCAAATTCAAATGAAATTTGAATTCAACCTCAAACAACCTAGCCCTACACTCAACCAAAAACAGTACGCTTTGGCATGAATGCAACAAACATGTTTTTGAACCTTATTGTTAATTTTAATTAACCAAAATTTATTATTTTGCCTAGGTTAAAATGCATAGAAAATCAAATAAATGCTCAAATTTAATTACTAATTTGCAAATGAAATTTTTGGGTGTACAACAGAGTTGGCATAACCTGCATGAGGTATCCCACTGCTCCTTACCCGTATCTCGGTCGCGACCCGAGCCGTCCGATCAGCCTCGGGTGACCTGCCGACCTCTCCTCGATGGAGACTCCGAAGGTGGGCCTCTCCAAATCCTTCCTGGGAAGGTGGAGGCTAAAGTTCGGGATGCGGGGACAAAAACTCTGATCATGTTGGTGAGCAAAGAACGCCATAGCCACCGAGGTGTTGGTCTCTCGTAGTCTGACCAGTTTTACTTAGTGTTTGTCTCCTTATACCATGCCTCTAGTTTTTTTATCATGAGGAGGGGTCGGGCATAGAGAATGTCTACTGAATAGACACTCTTGCCAGCCCCCAAGCGAGGCCTGACCCCTTACCATCACTAGGATTGGAGGCTCAATAGCAAAATTAATACGAGAAAACATGCATAAAGTAAGAGTGACCCATCTCTCGGCAGTGGCCCAAATCGTTCGATCGACTTGGGGTGACCCGCTGGCACAAGACTTACCCCGATGGCATGAGCGATGGGTTTGGGGAACTCTTACTTGATAAGTTTGGACAAAATCTAGGTCCGCCATTCGTGACGGGGTTGGCATAAACCGCGTGGGGCATCCTGCTATTCCCTACCCGTCCCTCGGTAGCGGCTAAGCCGTCCGATCGACCTGTATGACCTACTGGGATAGGACTTACCTACGGAGATAGAGGATGAGAACATACCATGCATGATTTTAGTTAGGCAGATAAGCCAGGTGGCGAACTTGCAATAAATGAACAAGCTCTTAAATTTTGTTATGGCCAAACAACTTTTTAGCCCTTCTCCCCTTTTCGTATAAAAAGGTTAGTGTGTTCTGACCTTTTCCATCATTAAGGCCATAAAGCTTGTAGTGCGGGTGAGCAAATTCTAATCATGCTGATGAGCAAAGGTGCCATAGCCACTGGGGCATAGGCTTCTCGCAGTTTGACCAGTTATACTAAGAGTTTATTCACATGACCCAAGCTCCTAGGTCTTAATGTGAGAGGGGTCGGGCATAGAGAAAGTTGGCTAGGTGGATAAACTCTTAGACGCGCATCGACACTTCTCGTAGCTAAGGCCAAAAAGTCTAGGGTGTGGAAGAAACTCTAATCATGCTGGTGGGCAAAGGCATCGTAGCCATTGAGGCATAGGTCTCTCGTAGTCCGACCAGTTTTATTCAGCTTTTGTTTCCACAAACCTCGCTTCTGGGTCTTAACGTGAGAGAGGGTCAGGCGTAGAGAATGTCTACCGGATAGGTATGCTCTTATTAGCCCCCGAGTGAGATCCAACCCCTTACCGTGTGCTAGGGTCGGGTGTCACTAAAGATTGGGGAGTTCGACAGCGAAACTGATAAGAGAAAATGCGCGTTTAATAAAGGTAGAAGCGATGTAGCTGCTCGATGTTCTAGGCAATAACGAAGACTTCGCCATCAACGGTTTTGAGCTTGTAGGTGCCTGGTCAGAGCACCTTCACGATGACATATGGTCCCTCCCATGGTGGAGTGAGCTAGTGGTGATCCTTGTTGCTCGGGACGAGGCAGAGCACCAAGTCTCCGACATTGAAGGCCTAACCCCACACTCGACGGTTGTGGTAACGGTGGAATGCTTGCTGGTACTTGGCCAAGCGGAGGAGGGCGAAGTCATGCACTTCGTCTAGCTAGTCCATGGCATCCTCGAGGGACGCCACAGCTCCCTGTTTGTCGTACGCCCTGACCATTGCCACTCCATAGTCAAGGTCGATTGGGAGGATAGCTTCGGAACCATAGACCATGAAGAATGGTGTATAGCCGATGGCCTGGCTAGGGGTCATCCTCAGGCTCCAGAGCACCACGGGAAGCTCCGCGACCCATCGCGCACCAAACTTGTTCAACCGATTGAAGATCCTAGGCTTAAGGCCTTGTAGGATCATGCCGTTTGCGCGCTCGACCTGCCCATTCATGTGGGGGGCACTACGGTGGCCCAATCGATGCGGATGTGATATTTTTTGCAGAATCAGAGGAACTTCTTACTGGTGAACTACATGCCGTTGTCCATGGTGATGGAGTTTGAGACTCCAAAGCGATGGACGATGTTGAGGAAGAACAACATGGCTTGCTCGGACTTGATCACGAAGATCGGCCGAGCCTCTATCCACTTTGTAAAGTTGTCTACAGTGACAAGCAAGTGGGTGTAGCCCCCGGGTGCCCTTTTGAGGGGTCCAACTAGATTGAACCCCTAGGCCATGAACGACCATGTGATAGGGATCATCTAGAGCGCTTGGGTTGGTAGGTGGGTATATCAAGCATAGTACTAACACCCTTTGTAGGTGCGCACGATGTGCTCAGCATCGGCCACCATGGTCGGCCAGTAGAAGCCCTATCAGAATGCATTTCCAACTAGGGTTCTAGGCGCATCATGATGACTGCAAACCCCTCTATGGATATCACTCAGCAATTACTTCCCTTGTTTGATGCGGATGCAGCGCTGTAGGATCCCGATGTGGCTTCGCTTGTAGAGTTTGCCCTTAACAAGGACAAAAGACTTGGTGCAATGAGCGAGCCACTGAGCCTCCATCTTGTTTGTTGGCAGCACCTCATGGAGGAGGTAGTCGAGGTAAGGCGCCCTCCAGTCGACTAGAGGGTTAGGCTCTATCGCTGGATCCTCGTTGAGCTCCATGACTTCAGGGTCGGATGGAGCCAACGGCTGGTTAGCCCTCGAGCCCTAGGCAGGCGGTCCACCACCGGCTTATTCTAGCTCCTCGTAGCGAACCGAGGGCTTGTGCTGATCCCTGGCGAAGACGCCTAGACGCTGCTTTTGCCAGCGCATCGGCCACCTCGTTGAGACACCATGGGATGTGATTGAGCTTGAGGCCGTCGAACTTGTCCTCTAGCTGGCAGACATCTCGGTAGTACACAACCATCTTGGTATTGTGGCAGCTTGACTCCTTCATGACTTGGTCAATGACCAGCTGGGAGTCGCCTCGGACATCGAGACGTCGGATGCCCAACTCAATGGCGATGTGTAGGCCATTGATGAGCGCCTCATATTCGGCCACATTGTTGGAGGAGGGGAAATGAAGGTGAACCATGTACCTCATGCATACCCCAAGGGGCAAAACAAAGACCAGCCCCATGCTGGCGCCCTTCTTCATCAGCGATCCATCGAAGTACATCATCCAGTACTCTTGGTCAACGACCGTTGGCGGTATTTGGACCTCGGTCCACTCTACAATGAAATCAGCCAGCACTTGGGACTTGATGGCCATCCGGGAGGCATACAAAATGCCTTGACCCATCAGCTTGAGTGCCCACTTCACGATTCTTCCCATGGCATCCTGGTTTTGGATGACCTCACCGAGAGGGAAGGATGTCACGACCATTATCAGATGTGACTTGAACTAGTGGGATAGCTTCCTCTTGGCGACGAGGATGGAGTACAGGAGCTTCTAGATTTGGGGGTAGTGGGTCTTGGAACCACATAGGACCTCGCTAATGAAGTACACGGGGAGTTGTCCTTTGAGGGCGTGCCCTTCTTCCTCTCGCTCCACCACCAGGACGATGCTGACTACTTGCGTGGTGGCCACAATGTAGTGCAGAAGCGGTTCTTCGTCAGTCAGAGGAACCAGGATCAGGGCCTTCGTCAGAAGCTGCTTGATCGCGTCATGTGCCTCCTAGGCCTCGGACATCCATTCAAAGTGGTCGGCCCTCTTTAGAAGCCAATAAAGGGGAGACCTTGTTCGCTGAGGCGCGAGATGAAGCGGCTGAGCATGGCGAGGCACTCGATAACTCACTGTACCCCCTTCATGTTTTGAATCAGGCCCATTCTTGTGATGGCCGAGTTCTTCTCCGGGTTGCTTCAATGCCACGCTCGGAGACGATGAAACCAAGTAGCATACCCCTCGGGACCCCGAAAACACACTTCTCAGGGTTGAGCTTAATGCTGTTTACTTAAAGTTTTAAGAAGGTCTACTCAAGGTCAGCTATGAGCTGGTCAGCCCATTTGGCATTGACTACGATGTCGTCCACGTAGGCCTCAATGGTTCGCCCGATGAGGTCCCCGAAACACTTGAGCATGCAACGCTGGTACATAGCCCTAATGTTTTTAGACTAAACGACATCATGACGTAGCAGAACAATCCAAATGGGGTGATGAAAGATGTCATGAGCTGGTCGGACTATTTCATCGTGATTTGATGGTACCTAGAGTATGCATCAAGGAAGCAAAGGGTTTCGCACCCTGAAGTAGAGTTGACTACTTGGTCTATGCTTGGCAAAGGAAATGGATCCTTTGGGCATGCCTTGTTGAGACCCGTGTAGTCAACATGCATTCTCTATTTCCCACTCTTCTATCGTACAAGAATGGGATTGGCCTACCACTCGGGGTGGTATACTTCCATGATAAACCCGGCCACCAAAAGCTTCGCGATGTCCTCATTGATGGCCCTACGTTTCCCCTCGTCGAAGTGACATAGGCACTATTTCATAGGCTTGGAGGCTGGCCTTACCTTCAAGGCATGCTCGGCGACTTCCCTTGGAATGTCTAGCATGTCCGAGGGTTTCCACGCGAAGATGTCTCTATTGGCATGGAGAAAGTCAATGAGCGCGCTTTCCTATTCAGAGGAAAGCGTGGTGCCAATGTGCACCACTTTGCTCTTGGAGCCATTGGGTCTATGAGGACCTCCTTGGTGCCCTCCACTAGCTCAAAAGATCCGACCGACCGCTTAGGGTCGGGTGCTTCATCGATGACCTCTTTCCTGATGGTCGCAAGTTCCTTGGAGGTGACGATTATCGTAGCATGATCGTAGCACTTGACCTCACACTCATAGACGTGCTAGAAGAAGGTGCCGATGGTGATGACCCCACCTAGGCCTAGCATCTTCAGCTTTAGGTAGGTGTAGTTGGGGATGGCCATGAACTTCGTGAAGCATGGACGTCCTAGGATGGTATGGTAGGTTCCATGGAACCCAACCACCTCAAAAGTGAGGGTCTCTATCCTATAATTGGATGGATCCCCGAAGGTGATAGGTAGATCAATCTGCTTGAGTGGCACAGCCTGCTTTCCAGACACAATGCTGTGGAAAGGCACTCTGGTCGGTCGAATGCGCGATCGATCGATGCCCATAGCATCGAGCGTCTCGGCGTACATGATGTTGAGGCCACTGCCTCCGTCCATCAGTACCTTGGAGAGCTGCTTCGTGCCGATGATCGGGTCAACCACGAGCAAATATCTCCCTGGTTGCAGGACTCTCTTCTGGTGGTCAGTTCGATCAAAGTTATAGCGGACTCTGACCACTAGAGGTAGGTAGGCGAGGCTGACTCGGCCATATAGACCTCACGGCGCGTGAGCTTCTAATGACGCTTGGAGTCATAGGCCACCGACCCTCCGAAGACCATGAAGCAGCCATCTGACATCGAAAAGCCACCGTCATTCCCCTCGGCATCATCCGCGATCGGGTCAAGGTCCTTCCCGTGCTCCCCTTTGTTGGAGCCTCCGAACAAGAACCACTTTATGAGGCCGCAGTCCTTGTACAAATGTTTGATGGAGAAG
Source organism: Miscanthus floridulus (assembly GCF_019320115.1). Taxonomy (NCBI): domain Eukaryota; kingdom Viridiplantae; phylum Streptophyta; class Magnoliopsida; order Poales; family Poaceae; genus Miscanthus; species Miscanthus floridulus. Next base: position 145,807,241 of record NC_089582.1, on the reverse strand, counting down.
GCATAGTTTGGGCATGGCCCCTCAAGCAGCTTCTCGAAATGGTTCGAAATACCCATCGTGGGCTTCTGACCCCTCCTACGGTCGGTGGCGGCCACGAGTAAGCCCTCATGCCGCTGCTTGCTCTTCTTCTTGCTAGGACGGTTGGAGGCGCCTTCACCAGCATCCTTGTCCCACTTCACCTTGCCCTTAAGGCGGTCAAAGATCTCCCCAACTGCCTCCTTGCCTCAGGCATGGCTGGTGTCAATGTCAAGGAGCTCCTTAGTGGTTCGCGAGCCCTTACGTCATAGCTTGTGAACCAAGGACTTGCATGTGGTCCCAGATAGGAAAGCTCCTATAACATCGGCATCGGCGATGTTAGGCAACTCGTTGCACTATTGGGAGAAGCATTGGATGTACCCATGTAGGGGACCGTGACGCCTAAGAGGGGGGGTGAATTAGGCAACTTAAAAATCTAACTCCATAAACTATGGCCTCTTTTTCTAACCCTAGCAAAACCTATGCAAAAGATAAACTATCTAAATGTGCAACTACGGTTTTGCTAGTGTGTTGCTATCTCTAACGTAAAAGGAGTAATACAATCAATGTAAATGCGGAAACTAAAGAGCAAGATAGAGATATACAAACTCCCGTCCATGACTCTGGTATTTTTATCGAGGTATCGAGAAGCGCACAAGCTTTCCCCTAGTCCTCGTTAGAGCCCCTCGCAAGGAATCCCTCGCAAGGGCCAAGCTCCCGGTCGAGTAACTCCGTGGATAGCCTCGGACCTTCCCCATGCGCAAGTAGGTCTCCGATGTGCCTTCCGGCAAGCCTCTCCCGGATGCTCCCCGCCGTCTTCACTATCAAGCTTTCGGCCAAAACGTCGTGGGCCTTGTTCCCTCTGGTACATGGTGGCGGCCACACCACAAATGCGGTTGGTGTGATCTCGCAAGACTACAAGCCCCTCTAATGTACAATAATGGTGCGCGCAAGCACCGAGTGGAAAGAGGTATGCAAACCTCACTAAACACTAGGCCCAACCTAGAGCAAGCGTATAAATGGTGGTCTAATCAACCTAAGCACTTCGCAAAGCACCTACGCTAATCACCTAATAAAACACTAAGAACTATGCAAGTGGAGATCACTAAAATGGTGTATCAACACCCTTGGTATGTTTCCTCAGCTCTACCCTCCTCAAATGGCCGGTTGGGGGGTCTATTTATAAGCCCCACTGAGAAAGTAGCCATTGGGGATGAAATCTCGCTTTTCTACTACTGACCGGACGCTGATCATGTCCTGACCGAACATGTCCGGTCATCCCAACCGTTGGAGCCGTGAACAACTAATCGGACGCTGCCAGCGTTCGGTCGCTTGCCACCGGATGCGTCCGGTCGCAAGTTCGTCGCTCTGGAACCTCTCTGTACTCGATCGGACGCTGTTGTCCTACGTCCGGTCAGTTTGCCGCCAGCGTTCGATTGCTGCTGCTGTTGCCGAGCCTCCTGATCGAAGCGTCCGATCGCTTTCCATCAGCGTTTGGTCCAGCGTCCGGTCGCTGCTGCGAGCTCATTTCTTTGTGATCTTGCATGCGGCTTGGTTCCTATCTTCGTGCTTAGACTTTGCTTGATATCTTGGGTCTTTTCTTGTGCTCCTAAGGTCTTGCTTGAGGTGTTGATCATCAGATCATCACATCGCCTTTGTCCAAGTCACGTCTTGCATCCTATTGAACTACAAAACAATCACTTATAAATTCATTAGTCTAATTTGGTTGTGTTGGTCATCAAACACTAAAATTCAAAGTAAATGGGCCTAGGGTCCATTTTCTTTACAATCTCCCCCTTTTTGGTGATTGATGACAACACGACCAAAGCAAGCAAATAATATAATTTTGAAATTTAAAAACTACCTACTTGCTAGGATGCAATGCAAGGGGCAAGATTATATGATGCTAAAAGATACTACTTGTAAGACTATATAAAAACTTATCTTGCACTTGTAAATGTCCCCATATGGTATTATGGATTTAAGCCTTACTTCCTATAAATTCTCCCCATTACATAGGCTAATCCATAATCCACTATCCTTCCTTTCTTGGACCATTACCACTTGTAGACACCACTTGTAGACCATTACCACTTGTAAATGATCTAGCTTTTGGTCCTACTTGTTAATGCTTGCTTTTGGTCCTCTAAATTCTCCCCCTTTGGAATCAAACACCAAAAAGGAAGACATTAGTAGCACAAGGGAGGGTCAAACTTTGTGATCCTTTGAGTGTAGAGTGAAGTAGATCACAAAATTTGACTCTCACATTATATAGACTCAGCTCCCCCTAAATATATGCATACATATGGTAGAAGACAAAGCATAATTGGCAAATTTTTTGCTCAAGGGAATTTAATCTATATAATGCATGGATAAAGCATATAAATATTAAAATGAAATCAACATGATGATATTGGTTTAGAAATACCACATGTAGAAATCAATTTGATTTCTACCACTTGCAATCGGTGGTGGATATTTGAAGTATGATGCTTAACTCCGAGGACTCCATTTTCCTTGCAATGAGACTGCTATACACATGATAAGCTTGAAAAGGTATTAGTCTCAAAGCATCCAACTTGTAGAGTAACCTCCCCCTAAATTTGTGCACACAAGTATGGAATACTTGTAAGAAACATGCACATTGATTTTAGAATAAAAATACCACTTGAAAGATGACATCACATGAATGTGAGAGTCATTTTCGAAGGCGATATTCAGGAGAAATTATCTACAATTTGGACTTTAGCATATATTAGATGAACAATTGAAGAACAAGCTATGTGACATGCTCCTAAACAATTTTAAACCATATAGGATTGCTCTAAGGAATAAGAATGAAACCGAGCAAGCCTACCATATGAAATACCTAGTGTATGAATGACAAAATATATAAGAATGCAAATGTAAACCTAGGCATGAAGAGTAACTAGATGCTAAAATATTTCAATTGTAGGAAAATTTAAATCTAATACCAATTGAAATAAATTAAATCTAGTTACCTAACATAGGAAGGAGAATTTGGGTCCATAGTATTCACTAACCCACTTGGCAATTCTTTTGTCCATCATGATGCACCCCATGAAATGCATCCATACTTTGCCAAGTCTCCAAATTCCTCGAAGTTCATAGAACTTCTCACTTCCCTTTCGGGATCCAAATATTTTTGGTGCTCTTCATGTTGGAGATGATTTCCTTTGGCACCCAAAAGCGTTTGACCCCATTGTTGGCTTGCTTGTTCACCTTGATAGCCACCACCTTATCATTTTTCTTCTTCTTCAAGAGATAAGGTGTGGAGGCCTTCTTGTCCACCTTGTTGGTGTAGGTGTTGGAGAGCTTGCTTGTTTGCTTTTTCTCCTTCTTCTTTGCTCCTCCCCCATTCTTCACCTTGCACTCATAGCACTTATGGCCTTCTTTGTGGCACACGTAGCAAACTATGGTTTGTCCTTCATAAAGCTTCTTCACTCCCTTGATGTGTTATCTTAATGAAGTTGGGCTTGCTTCGCCTTGCTTTTCACTTGAGTCAAGTCCTTGGTGAGGCGGGCTACTTCTTGCTTGAGTTGCTCATTCTCCTTTGCAACCTCTTGTGTGCATGTATCTACAACAATTTTCTCAACATAAACTTGGTTGCACAAAGGTGAGTCTAAACATAAATCATTACAAGAAGTAGAGGTATCCTTTTTAGACATGTTAATAATAGAACTTTTCTTTTTAGATGCCTTGGTGGGGGTCGTGCTAACGGCTTCAAGATTAGCAACTTTATTAGTTAGCTCATCGCAATGTTTGCATATGATTTTCATTTTAGCAAGCAAACTTTTATAAGCATCTTGTGAGCCAGCTAACTTTTCTTTTAATTTTTCATTTTTCTTTACAAGTTGCTCATCAATGATTGTGCATGCATTTGTTGTTGCACTAGCCTCAAGTCGCTCAATTTTAGTAGATAGTTAACATTGATATTAGCAACGTTCTCATATTGTTCAAGCAATGTTTTGTAGGCTACTTGTGAACTATCTATATTTTCTTTTATTTTTCCGAGCTTCTTTTGTTGACTGGTGTAAACTTTAGCATAATTAAGATTTTATTGCATAATTTCTTCATAAGAAGGTATTTCATCATCACTATCACTCTCACTAGAGGATGAGCTTTCGTTACCTCATGCTATAAAGCACACACGTGAAGAGCTTGATGATGAGTGCTTGCGCCCTCGCCTCTTATGATGGTGTTCTTCTTCACTTGAAGAATCATCCCATGACTTTATTGATGTGAGGGCTTGGTTCTTGTACGCCTTTTTCTTTGTTTTAGGTGTGGGCTTGTTTGGACAAACTTCCACAAAGTGCCCTAACTCGCCGCATCCATAGCATCCTCTTTTTCTTTGCTCATTTCTTTGATTGGTGAAGATGATATGTCAAATTTGGATAGACACACCCTTGAAATTGAGCCTTTGGAACATCTTCTCCACCTTGTTAATAAGTTTGATTGATTCTTCATCAAGGTCAGAGGTGGAGGAGGAAGATTAATCATCATCACTTGAATCTTCATCATCCTCATCATCCTCATCTTCTTCTTCTTCTTCACTTGAGGAGCTTGAGCTTGAGCTTGTCTCAACTTGCTTGCCCTTCATCTTCTTTTTCTTGCCACATGCAAGAGCATTATCTTTGCTTGATGAAGAGGCTTCTTCTTGACCCATCTTGCGTGACATTTCAAATGCCACTATCTTATTAATGACTATGGTCGGGGTCATGGTGCTCAAGTCCTCCATGTTGTAAAGGATGGTGATGATGCTTGCATATTTCTTTTGTGGTAGCACAGAGATGATCTTCATCATGATGTCCGCATCATCTAGCTTTGTTAATCCGATAGAATGGAGCTCATTGATAATTAGATTCAAACGAGAATACATATCACAAACAAGCTCATCATCATTCATTTTAAAGGAATCATAATTTTGTTTAGCTAAACAATATTTTTGCTCACGGACATTACTTGTGCCATCATGGAGCTCTTGAAGTTTTAACCAAATTTCATGTGCCGTATTTAAAGTGAATACTTGGTTAAACACATCCATGCTAAATGATTCAAACAAGCAATTCTTTGCTCTAGCATTGAAATGAATTTCCTTTTCATCACTCTTCATGGGTTTATCGGGATTCTTAATGGGTTTCATCCCATCATGAGTGACTCTCCAAACTCCCAAATCAACAGCCTCAAGGTAGCAAGCCATTCTAGCTCTATAATAGGGGAAGTTAGTGCTGTCAAAGTACAGAGGCCTAGAGGTATCCATCCCAACCACTCTAATTAGCGTCGGCTCAACAGCAGTTAAGCCAAAGGTCCAGATTGAGCCAACCAGCTCTGATATCAACTGTAGGGGACTATGACGCCTAAGAGGGGGGGTGAATTAGACAACTTAAAAATCTAACTCCATAAACTATGGTATCTTTTTCTAACCCTAGCAAAACCTATGTAAAAGATAAATTATCTAAATGTGCAACTATGGTTTTGCTAGTGTGTTGCTATCTCTACCACAAAAAGAGTAATACAATCAATGTAAATACGGAAGCTAAAGAGCAAGGTAGAGATATGCAAACTCTCGTCGATGACTCTGGTATTTTTATCGAAGTATCGAGAAGCGCGCAAGCTTTCCTCTAGTCCTTGTTGAAGCCTCTCACAAGGAATCCCTCGCAAGGGCCAAGCTCCCGATCAGGTAACTCCATGGATAGCCTCGAGCCTTCCCCACACGCAAGTGGGTCTCCGACGTGCCTTCTGGCAAGCCTCTGCTAGATGCTCCCCACGGTCTTCACTATTAAGCTTTCGACCGAAACGCCGCAGGCCTTGTTCCCTCTGGTACACGGTGGCAGCCACACCACAAATACGGTTGGTGTGATCTCATAAGACTACAAGCCCCTTCGATGTACAATAATGGTGCGCGCAAGCACCAAGTGGAAAAGAGGTATGCAAACCTTACTAAACACTAGGCCTAAAACTAGAGCAAGCGCATAAGCAGTGGTCTAATCAACCTAAGCACTTCGCAAAGCACCTACGCTAATCACCTAATAAAACACTAAGCACTATGCAAGTAGAGATTACTAAAATAGTGTATCAACACCCTTGGTATGTTTTCTCAGCTCCACCCTCCTCAAATGGCCAGTTGGGGGGTCTATTTATAAGCCCCACTGAGAAAGTAGCCGTTGGGGATGAAATCCTGCTTTTCTGCTACTAACCAAACGGGTTCGGTCATCCCGACCATTAGAGCCGCGAACAACTGATCGGACGCTGCCAACGTTCGGTCACTTGCCACCGGACGCGTCCGGTCGCAAGTTCGCCGCTCTGGAACCTCTCTATACTTGATCGGACGTTGTTATCCTACGTTCGGTTGGTTTGCCGCCAGCGGCCGGTCCAGCATCCGGTCGCTGTTGTTGTTGCTGAGCCTCTTGATCAGAGCGTCTGGTCGCTTTCTATCAGCGTCCGGTCCAGCATCCGATCACTACCGCGAGCTCGTTTCTTCACGATCTTACGTGTGGCTTGGTTCCTATCTTCATGCTTAGACTTTGCTTGATATCTTGGGTCTTTTCTTATACTCCTAAGGTCTTTGCTTAAGGTGTTGATCATCGGATCATCACGTCGCCTTTGTCCAAGTCACATCTTGCATTCTATTGAACTACAAAACAATCACTTGCAAATACATTAGTCCAATTTGGTTGTGTTGGTCATCAAACACCAAAATCCAAAGTAAATGGGCCTAGGGTCCATTTTCCTTACAACCCATGGAGGGTTTCTCCGGCCTTCTACCGGAAGTTTCCCACGAAGATCTCTTTCAAGTCCACCCAACTTTAGAATATGTTGGGTGGAAGGTGTTCCAACCATGTTCGTGCCGAATCGGCCAGGAACAATGGAAGGTTGCGGATAATGAAGTCATCATTATTCATCCCACCAGCTTGGCAAGCAAGCCGATAATCCTCGAGCCATAGTCCGGGGTTTGTTTCCCTAGAGTATTTTAGGATATTGGTGGGTGGTCGGTACCTTGGCAGGAAAGCGGTGTTGAGGATGTGTTGGGCGAAGGCCTGAGGTCCCGATAGGTTGGGGCTCGGGCTTCGGTCCTCAATGTTGTTGTAGCGTCTGCCCTGTCGAGGGTGGTAGCCATGGCTAGCCCCCTCCCCCGCATCGCTGTGGGTACGCCTATGGGCATTGAGGGTGTTGTGTGTGTCATGGTCACGTCCGAGATGCTCATGCACCGGAACCATGATGCGTGGCCTGCTGCCTTGCGGTGTCTGGTGGACTGATGTGTCCTTGTCGGGTCACTCTAAGGGCGTGCACTGGCTGACATCGAGCTTATGTCATTGAGACAGTGAGCTCTCACCCTGCCGCGTAGTCGTACACTCAAGTAGTGTGCGAATCTCCCGATGGGCTCGATGCTCATAGGGCGTCATAGCCTCCGGAAGCCCACGGAGCAAGGCCGCCGCAACAACGATGTTTTGGCTCGCGCGGGTGAAGTGTAGGAGGGCTTCATCGTCCTCGACGATCCTCCAGTTCACGTCATGGGCCACGACACGTGCGCGCCCACTGTCTCCGTGGCGCTTGATCTCTCGATCAAGCTCCGCGCGCTCCTGCTCGAGCTAGAGTCACGCTTCCTCAAGCTCGTGGTGTTGGGCCTTCAGCTGTTCCACCCGTAGGCAGGGTGGGGCCCCTGTCTCCCCTCTAACCTCATTGTCGAGGTCGTTCGTCTAGGTAACCTCCTCTTCATGGATGCTTTCGACGTGTCCCTTAGGGGTACCTACAATAAAACACTCACGAGAGGGGTGATGGCTCCCTCTGCTAGAGTCAGAGCCGGAGGACGACTCTGACTCTCCTACGAGGAGGTCGTGGAAAGACTCTGTGACATATTCGATCACCCCCATGAACTTGTTGTTCACATCGGATGGAGACATGCGTTGCGCCATAAGGTTGCCAACGGTCTCTACAGCGTTGCGGAGACCAAACAGGAGCGTTATCGGGGTGCTCCGGATGAGGTATTCTTGGGAGAGCGGCTCTCCCCTAGCAAGCTACGCCATAACATTGGCGAATGAGAAGGTGAGGTGGCGTAGCTCCTCTCGGGATGGTTGGGGTCCTAGGAAGACGCCGAGCAGGTGCTCTAACCTCCCGTAGTTGAAGTCGAGGAGCTGGTTGCTCTCGAGGGTGTAAGCCTCTGGCGCATGCAGCTGCAGCTCCTCAAGCACCTCGGTGATCGCGTCGAGGCTAATGGAGTGGAGAGGTTGGATGGCAGTGGGAGCCAGCGCTAGCTCTCCTTCCGCCATGACGATGAAGTCTAGGTCCCCAAAGCGCACGTGCGTGCCCGGGACCCAGCTGATATTGTGACTGGCCATCCGAAGCCTGGTGTGGGTGTCGAGATGAGCAAAAGGCCCCTACCTGGCGCGTCAACTGTCGGTGTTTTGAGTAAACACCAATGAGTAAATTTCTCATATTGTGTGTCTGGCTTGGATGATGTGCTTAGAGGACACGAGGTTTATACTAGTTTAGGCAGAATGTCGCTACGTCTAGTTCGTCGCCACTGCTCATGTTACTAGCACTAAAAAATTGCAGTAGGGGTTACAAACGGGTGAGAGAGGGACATGTCCCAAGTCTCTAGTGGAGAGAATGAATGGGTGCTGAGAGCTCGGTCGTCGCTCGACTGTGTGTTCAAAGTTCGATGGGTTCGTTGGTCAGATGATCAGATGAGTTGATCGTCCGTTGATCCGATGATCCGATCCCCTTAATGGGGGCATACTGTTTTCCCTTTTATAGTCTAAGGGAAAGCAAGGGTCACCGTGGAGGAAGAGAGGAGAATGAGAGAGAAGAAGTCCTTTAGGGTCACCGGGTCCTTCTTTTCCTTCATGTGGGTCCCGCCATCCTATAGACGTCAACAGGGACAGCTCCACGTCGTGGCCCTATCCATCACTAGCGCCATGCGCAGGCGTTGTCTCTTGGCCGTGGCGCTCCACTCCATCCTGACGGACGTCGTGGTGAACTGACGTGCCTGTCAATGTTCGTATGAGGGTTATACAGAATAATACCGGTATGCCCGATGCTATTCCTGATGTGAATCCTTAGGTCTGACCCATCACGGCCATAGGTTATATCGGGGCATACCAGTCACCTCCCTGGTGTTAGAGCTTTGACCCAGGGCCATTCGCTGGGACCTAGAGTGGTTAGCGGTGGTATGGGTCTCCGTTAGGCGAGACGGATCCCCCAGCCTCGGGGTTGGGCGAGGCGAAGTCTTCCTCGGAGGCTGGGCGAGGCGGAGCGTAAAGAGCTAGCCCTCAGACGTTGGGCGAGGCAGAGCCCACCCTTAGACATTGGGCGAGACAGAGCCATTCCTCAGACGTTAGGCTTGGTGAAGCCCGCTCTCAGACGTCGAGCGAGGCGAAGCCAGCCCTCAGACGTTGGGCGAGGCGGAGCCCGCCCTCGAACGTCGGGCAAGGTGGAGCCCTCCCTCAGACGTCGGGCGAGGAGGAGCCCGCCCTCTTCGGGTACCATAGTATTGGTCCTCGACACTGCCCCATGAGGTCCTCACCGTCCTAGGCGTCAACTCGGCCACATGAGACCGCTGCGCCCACCCTCGATGCGCCTCGCACCGTGGTCGTCCTTTGAACACGAGCTTCCCTCCCTATGCACGGCTCTGGATGGCCGGGGAAGAGGGTTCGGGCAAGAAGGAGGGATGAGGGGCCAGACAAAGAGAGATGGTGGCGCTTAGGGAGGGACGATAGAAGCCTAGAAGGTGATGGCCTCGAAGGAGCAATAGGCAAAGGCAGGGTCAGATCCACATTATAAACATTGATATCACGTGACATCAATAACTTTGTACAAGTGCCACTATAATATCAACATATTAGAGTAGGTGATCATAAAGGTTTGGTAAGATTATAACTTAGGACACCCGTAACAGTAAGAGTCAGTTACTAGCTCTAAGTTAACCTCTCTAATAGTGTTAGCTTTTAGCTTTATAGTATGATTAGGCCCACATGACACTCTCACATGTTCTTGGAATGTGTGACGAGCCTAGCTCCTGATCAAGAGCTAGCTTTTCTCTCACTTGTATTAAAATATAGAAAAAATTCCAAGAGTTAGCTTATGAGTCACCCATTGTGGGTGTCCTTAGTGACTTCAAATGGACGAAAATTCTAGATTCGCTCCTGGGCGGAGGCACGGAGGTAAGCGGACAAAGAGTCATTGGACATAAGAGGTGGGACTATTAGGGGATACTATTTTATTCTCACCCTATAGCAACTTCAAGGATCTCTCTGTATCCTTCTTCATTGATAGGAATTAAGATTTTAGTAAAAAAATACATTCCAACATGTTTTTTAATTGGATCTCTAAATATTATTGTCATCATTCATCCAGATTTCTCTCTTGTCAAAGATGGTGAGTGGAATCCGCTCTCTAGAGTGCTTACAAGGTATAAAAAATCTGTTGTACAGTAGAAGAGGTGAAGAGTCTTATTCAAATGGCTCTCCAAGTGATGATTTAGAGAGTGCGTTTAAAAAAGATTTTCGGAGATGCTCTTAGGCGAGTCTGTTTTATGTCTCGGTTTTCAAGGCTCTCATGCGTTGAAAACAGTGTAAATAAGTTTCACCTCCATAAAACTATTTTATCCTATAAAACTTTTATCACCTCTTTATTCATTTATACTATGTCATGTCATATCATTTAGGGTGCATTTGGTTGTTAGTAGCACCTCCCCTAGCCTTGCCTCGTCATCCCGGCGTGAGCCACGAGAAGCTCGCTAAGCGAGCTATTCTGGCTCTCCCACGCTGGCGAGGCGAATCTTGCCAGCACGAGCTCCAAGACGCGCAAGCAAGCAAACCAAACGTGTAGGCTGGCTTGGGATTCTCGCTCGGTAGGGCAACACAGTGCCGAGCGATGAAATCAAACACGCATCCCATGAAATTTTTATGAAATTTCCATTGTGTACTCGTCTGACAGGGGTCTACGTATGGTCCATACACATTGTTTTTGCCTCTGTAAATCATATATATTCACATGGAATAACCTCAAATTGAAATTTAATGCAATGAAAATTCTCGAAACTTTTTTTAATACATCAGCACTCGACGTCGACGGTGTTCCATTGGAACCAGAAATGGTAGCATGCACTTGAGCAGCATACTCCGTAGATAAGATGGACCTGCCATCGGAGAGAAAACATAGATGGCCAAGCCCTCGCCACATCGGCGCGCCAAACCCGGCAATAGGGCCCCCTCTCTGTCCGAGTGGAAAGCGTGGAGCCGTGAACCGTCCGCTTCAACCACAGCCCTCCAGAAATTACGAACGCCGCCAGGCACACCAACGCACGGCGCGGCTCCCACGAGGCTAACAGTCCCTGACACTCCACCCCCACCCCGATCCCGACCCCACACGCCATTCGGAGAAAACACCGGTGACGCGGCGCCCCCGAGGCGGCCTGCACTGCACCCCCAACGCTGCCTCTACGCGTCGCTTACTGGTTGGCCCCACCAGCGAATTCAGAGGCGTCCAGAGAC